>NC_143018.1:47386311-47558061 GCF_055824585.1 Amblyomma mixtum
GCAAAAGAATACGACAAGTTAACCGCTCAGACTAAACGCGTTTTTTTCTACTACTTTACCATCTATGCTGCAGACTAACCCAAAACGATTTTGGAAAACCATTAGCCCTAATCAATGTAATGAGATTTCACTTAACAGTAGCTCTGGATCTCCTATTCCTGACACTGAGGTTGCAGATGTTCTTAACACAGCATTCAGTTCGGTCTTTACTAATGAACCCCTTGACAATTTTCCAGATCCACCATATTTTACGAACCCGCTCATGCAAAATATCACATTTCATCCCGTCGGCATAGTCAAGGTAATTGAGTCACTTAAGAACTCGTCATCTACTGGAGTGGACGGTATCAACGCCAAAGTGCTGAAAAATACTAAACATACGTGTAGCCTGTTCTTATCACTCATATTCCAGGAATCCCTGAACACCGGTTCAATTCCACGTGATGGCAGGTGGGCAAGGTCATCCCAGTCTTCAAGAAAGGAAGCCGATCATCGCCGAGTAACTACCGCCCGATTTCCATAACAAGCGTTTCTTGCAAAATAATGGAGCATGTTTTATACTCACATATCGCTAACTTCCTATCGTCCGTTCATTTTTTTCACTCAAGCCAGCATGGTTTTCGCAAGAATCATTCCTGTGACACCCAACTGGCTCTTTCCCTGCACGACTTACATTTAAACCTTGATCGTAATATCCCGACTGATGCAGTGTTCTTAGACTTCGAAAAAGCGTTCGATAAGGTCCCCCATGGTCGTCTCTTACTAAAGTTATCGCGCCTTAATATTCATCCATGTGTTCTGAACTGGATTCGGGGGTTTTTATCTAACCGTCAGCAGTTCGTATGCCAACTCACACTCTTCATCCTTAACACCTGTGCTCTCAGGGGTACCGCAAGGAACGGTACTCGGGCCCCTCCTTTTCTTGATATATATTAATGACCTACCGTGTAACATTTCTTCTCATATCCGGCTCTTTGCCGATGACTGTGTCGTTTACCGAGGAATTACTAACTCCACCGACCATTTCGCATTACAAACTGAGCTTATTCGCATACAGGACTGGTGTAAAACATGGCTCATGTCATTAAATATTTCGAAAATCGTGTTAATGTCCATTCATCGTCGTCGTAATTATGTAGTGCCTAATTATAATATTAATAACCTGCAGATTGGAACATCCGAATCATTCAAATATCTTGGTGTGCATATCTCGCGTGACCTTACTTGGACCTGTCATATTAATCACATAATAAATTCTGCTAATTGTGCTCTAGGTTATTTACGCCGTAACCTTTCACTCGCTCCTCCCTCTATTAAACAGCTTGCTTGCCAAACCTTTGTGCGACCTAAGCTTGAGTATGCTAACGCTATTTTTGATCCGCACCACAATAATCTTACTAACGCCCTCGAATTGGTTAAGAACCGCTCAACACGATTCATTCTATCTAATTATTCCTACCACTCAAGCATCTCAGCGCTAAAAGCTCAAATCAACTTGCCCCTCCTAGCCTCGCGCCGTAAGATAGCACGTCTTAAACTTTTTCATAAATTTTTTCCATTCTTTGCCTCTTGATAACCCCTACATAAAAAGAGCCCACCGCATCGCCCGGTTCAGCCACAGTAACGCAGTGTATCCACTACAAGCCCATACTGTGACATTTCAGCAGTCATTTTTTCAGCGCACTGCACGAGACTGGAATGACTTGCCCACCGAAGTTGCCATTATCATCAACCCACTAGAATTCAAGCGGAGCATCGCCAACCTTTCATCTTAACATTTTTTACCATTGTTTGCCAGATACCGTCCACTCCCTCATGTAATGTCTCAACCGAGACCTTTGAGGAAATAAATAAATAAATTAATAAAAAGAAGGATGCGGTAACTCTTATACTCGGTGGGCACGTATCTCAACCGCGCCGTGAGGAAAAGGACGAAGGAGGGGGTGAAAGAAGTAAGGGAGGAGAAGGCTCAGTAGTGGACGGTTTCGGGTCAATTTCGGCCAACTGGGGTTCGTTTACTTGCACTGACATCACACAGCACATGGGCGCCTCTTGCATTTCGCCCGCATCGAGGTGAGGACGCGGCGACCGAGATTCTCAATGTGAGCGAAAGTTTTGTGAAACATATAGTTACACAAAAACTAACGCTCAAAATCTTTCATGCCTACACAACGTAGCCATACTTTTCCAAACATGCAGTTACTGGAAATCGGTACAGTTTCACCGGAAGGATCGTTACATTGTTTGAACCTACGAACGCTCAAGCTACTGGAATAAAGCGGTTACTGGAATGGGGCGGATAACTGCATGACAATGGTGGACGCAGCGGGATATGTAACTGGGTATTTGAATCCTGGAATGCGTCTCATAAGGCAACCGAACCGTCTACCTCTCGATATCATAATGTGCGCTCTGTACGAGTCATCAGGTGCAGCATGCTCACGGAGAGGAGGAGGAGGAGGAAAAGTATTTATTCAGCGTATTACAGATTGTTATGGGCGCGACATGGGTTCCTTAGTCAGGGCCCAGTGCTCGAAGCCGCTGCCTTTGCTTAGTCGATCAGGCGACGTTGGTCTTGTGGTCGGGAGCTCAGCAGCGCAGCCTCCTAGGTCTCTCTGGTGAGGGGGGAATGGGATGGGTGGGAAAGTGGGATGGGATTGGGCGGCCGGAGAATGTTGTTGCAGGGCGTCGTGCCGCGTACCTCAAAGAAGCATGCGTAGAGTCCTCAGTGACAGAGGCGACAGTGGTTTGCACGAGAACACAGCGTATAAAGAAATTGATTCGGTTTGGTTTATTGGGTTCAACGTCCTAAACGACTCAGGCTATGAGAGACGCCGTAGTGGAGGGCTCCGGAAATTTCGACCACCTGGGGTTCTGTAACGTGCACTGACATCACACAGCACACGGGCCTCTAGAGTTTCGCCTCCATCGAAATTCGACCGCCGCGGCCGGGGTCGAACCAGCGTCTTTCGGGTCAGCAGCCGAGCACCATAACCACTGGGCCACCGCGGCGGCCCAACATATATAAACAAATTAGCGCAAAAATCCAGACAAAGCACAAGGCAGGAGGCACATAATACGATTAACAAGCTCTACTACCAACTGTTTTATTGAGAAATAGAGCAGAGAGTTTGAAGGAAAATATATGAGCATGCGTAAACACGACGGGCAGTACAGGCACACATATCACTCAACCGCAGTTTGATATGGCAAAAAATGAAATTGAGAAAAGCGCATTCAGCATCATAAATCTGCAAAGAAGTGTCCCTCGCGCAGCGATCACATAGCTTTTTGAAATGGAATGCCTCTAGATCTCTAGACCTCTACGGAAGGCGGTTGCGACAGGGGACGCAAGAAGAGACATGACATCGCCTATGTCAACTGCGACACTGGTTTACTGTATTCCCCCCTTTCGTGTGGGAGTTGATATGTAGGCCAAAGTGGCCGCTGCATCAAAGACCGGCTCTGGGAGCATGCAAAAAGTATAGAAAATAATGACAAAACCTCGAACCTTGTGATGCATTTTTCTTCTTGTGTAAGCACGTGTAGGGCTTGATTTGAAAGCACCAAGATCCTGGACAGGAGCGCCGATGTAAAGGCTCGGCTTCTTCTAGAGGCCTTCCATATCAAAAAGCTGTCTGATCTCTGCGAGAGTGCCGCTTCTTTGCAGATTTATGATGCTGAATGTGCTTTTTTTCAATTTCTTTCTCACAATTCAAACTGCTGTTGAGAGATGTGTGTGCCTGTACTGCCCGCTGTCGTTGCTCATGCTCATATTTTCCTGCATATTCTATGCTTTATACCGCAAAAATTACAGAATTTCACTTAAGTCTGCTTAAGAGCGGAAATGTCCTTTCCCTGTCCTCTTTTTCTGCTCCCATTTTTTGGTTTTTGTATTTTTAAATGTTTCTGATTTAAAAAAAAAAAATTTGCTTTCAGATCACTGCGGCGACCCGCATTGGAGCAATGTGAAAGCAAAACGTCCACACACTATATCGACGCCATCGCTATTCTGACGTCCGAGTGTTATATCGACGTCCATGGGTATTGAGACGTCTAAAGTGTGTTTGGACGTTTAATTATTTAACTAACTATTCGGCATCAACCAAACTTGGAATTTAGCGGTGTTTCACCCACTACGTAATGCAATCAAGCTCTTTTCATATTTTTTTATAGAACGACATGAACGTGCGTACAAAATTTGCGGCACTTTTTGATGACGCGTACACAGCCATATAATGCTCTCGCATTAATAATAGAGTTGGTAGTAGCGTTCGTTAACCGCCATATGCGTCTCCTCCCTTGTCCTTTGTCTCGATTTTTGCGCTAATTTCTTTGTATGAAGCAACATCAACTAGCCCGACAGCAGGCCCTTCTGAACAGCATATAAAAACACTACTGATCTTTGTAGTATTTCCGCGATTAGTTTCTGTGTTCGCGTTATTTACTGTTTGATTTTGTGTGTTGTAACGTCCCGAAGCGACCCAGGCTATGAAGGACGCCGTAGTGGATTGTTCCGGATAATTTCGACCACCTGGGGTTCTTTAACGTGCACAGACATCATCGCGCAGTACACGGGCCTCTAGCATTCCGCCTCCATCGAAATGCGACCGCCGCGGCAGGGATCGAACCCGCGTCTTTCGGGACAGCAGCCGAGCACCATAACCACTGAGCTACCACGGCGGCCGTGCCTCCCTTCCTTCACAGGGATTGCATGTATTAATGAGACAACATCAAAAGCCGCTTCGGGGAGAAAAAAAAAAGTGTCATCGGCCATAAAATTCGCTCTCCGGCTGGACGGAAGAGACGTGACAAGACCGGAAATGACGACACTTCCGGGGAAGCCATCAGTAGCTTCTAACACTATCACATTGCCAACACAAAAGGTAATTGGGTGCCCCTGCTAATTTTTGCTACACTAGTTGTCGCGTATCACGTGTCAGTGGCACGGTGTTTTCCAGCTTGAATGGGGTCCCTAATTAAAAGCAGAAATTGTGATTGCTGGGTGAAGAAAGGTTTGGTTTATTAGTTTAACGTCCCAAAGCGACTCAGGCTTTGAGGGACGCCGTAGTGAAGGGCTCCGGAAATTTTGACCACCTGGGGTTCTGTCATCGCACTGACATCGTACAGTACACGGGCCTCTAGAATTTCGCCTCCATCAAAATTGGGCCGCCGCCGCCGGGATCGAACCCGCGTCAAGGATTCCAGAACAAATGAATTGGTCACGAAGGGTTAAGGCCACAGGCTTCGCTGCATCTAAGCACTGAGCGCTGTAACTCTTAAGGGTGATGTGGTTCGTTTCATATATGTAGGATGCACTTTTAGCTACCTATCCTGCAATTCCTTTCAATATTCCGTTCCCTTAAAGTATTTAGGGCACGGGCGCTCATAAGAGAAGCCGTGCTTCAGCCAGTTCGCCTATACGGGCAGATCGAAAGGGCAGTTTTTAAATGCGTATCTTTCCGTATTACGGTTTATCATCGGGTTCGATCCTGGGCGCAGTAGCTGACCTTTATGCAAAAACACCATTGCAGTGAAGAACTCCCGGTGGCGTTCTCGCCAATTGCAATCTGCACAGCCAAGAGGCCTGGAGCCGTATTAAATCACATCGCAGGCTCATAAGCATGCTAGGGGCTCTACTAAAAGGGAGATCACACCCAATGAAGAGTATAGCGCCTAAAAGCCAGCTTAAGCTTACAGCTTAAAAGCCCAAATTAATTGTAAACTATTTGACCAAACTGAAAGGAAGGACTCCATAAGAAGCTCGCCTCACACCTTCGTAAACAAAAGTGTATGTTGTTGAGCAGCTCAATATATGACCTAAAGGCTAAACACACCAAATAAGGCTTAATACTTTTAAGTCATAAAGAGGTTTGCATCTCGTGTGCTCCACGCACAAAACGCCGTACGTACTAATCCATCAATCCTTAGCCCCGATGAGACCGTTTGCTTCTGATAGTGTTAACAGCCGCATGGCTTCTGCCTACCGCTGGATGGCTCTGCTACCGCTGGCTTTCCTGACTGTATTTCGCAAACAGCCCGCCAGGCGGCTGAAATGAATCTCCGGAGCCATTCCCTGCACCATGGTGATCCATATGACCCATGGTGATCCATATGACCCATATAACACACGTGACCCATATGATCCCATATAACCCCATGACCCATATAATGACCCATGACGCCTGACCAATATAATATATAGTGTTGCATTATCATATCTCAAGGCCCGTGTACTGTACGATCTCAGTGCACGTTAAAGAACCCCAGGTAATAAAAATTTCCGGAGCCCTCCACTAAGGCGTCCCTCATAGCCTGAGTCGCTTTTGGACGTTAAACCCCCAATAAATCAAATCAAATCAAATCAAATCATGTAGGAAGCAATAAATCCTACTGCGTACAGGCTGCGGTAATATTAAAGGGAGCACATTTTGGACGCGGAACCAATGGTTACAACATTAAAGCGACAGAACCACTTTTCACTTCTTTCTTCTAAATTTCTCCTCTCGAATAATACCCAAGATGTATGTTCAACCTCAGTGTAAAAACAACAAATTTCCTTCTAGTGTGTGCACACTGACTGTGTCCCCGTTACAACCGCTTCGCTTCGCATGATTCCCGGTGAAGCTTTCCCTTACCTGACTGTACGGGCTTGCAGCTAGTCGATTTCTGAGCAACAGGCCTTAATGCGTGCGCGAGGACGGGACCCAAGAACGCGGTGATCTCAATCCGACCGCTTCTGCTCGGCGTCCTTCCCAATTCTGGGGCACAAAGTCCGGATCGGAATATCTCCACCGGTTTTCGTTTTCTTCGCGTCGGTTCAGGCGAGAAAATCGTTTGTCGCTTTCAGGCCAACGCTGTTCGTATAACAAACGGGAGCAACTCCGTGTATGCTGAGATATAAAATAAAAAAATGAGAAGAACGCAGGGATAGAGAGAGAGAGAAGACAGAGGAGGAGAGATAGAGACATCGACCTTGTTATAGAAGACCCACGCCGAGGTGCAGTGGCGGCGTCGGAACTGTTTCGTGCCCTTGACTCCAACACGACGGGCCGTATTTCGTAACCGCTCCTTTCGAACTACCTTTGTTTGCTTCTTTGCAGTCGGGAAGTCCCGTCTTTACCGGAGTCGGCGAATGACGTTGCTTGTCTAGCTGTCAGCCATGACGTCACTGACCGGAGCTGCCAATGGTTGAATGGTTAAAGGTCGGTCGGTAAAAGCAGTCGTAGCAAAACGCGAGCACGTGATCGGGCACGATTTCAGTTTTTGTATTGTAGCGAGAGCTACATTACCCGCAGTCTCGCCGTTTCGCTGTGAGACTTCGGCGCCACTTGTGCGCATGCGCGAGGAGCTGAGTGACGTCACAGCCGCGCAGCCGGTGCGCCGCTCGTCTCCGACCGAACGGCCGCGTGTTACTTTACGGATCACCGGGTCCTCTTTCTGGCAGTCAATAAAGTTGAATAACACGTGCCGCCTTCACTACGTTTCGTCTTGAATGTCTAATAAGTAGCCATGACGTTAAGCAAAACAACCAGACGTTACCAGGGATATACCGTACCTCTCGCTACGTATACCCTGGCATAGCTGAGCTAAGCCACTGCCATCTTTTCGCAAACCAAACAAAACATGACTGGAGACTACTATATTATCAAGGCTGGTTATAAACATAAGATAGACTCACTTGAAACATGCAGTGTTGTGGAAGCAATAGCTGGCTGTGGCGGCTTCTGATCGCTGGCTGAATTCGGCGCCCGAGAAACGTGAATTGGCAAATGAGTAAGTGCTATAAATGCAGTTTTGTCGGCTACGCGAATTGCTCAACGCACAACTAACAACAACAACAACATCGACAACAACAGCAGCAACATAATTGGTTTCGAGAGAAGGGGCGAAGGAGGGAGTGAAAGAAGGAAGAGAGAAAGGAACGCAGTAGTGGAGGGCTGCGGAATAAGTTTGGGAATCTTAAACTTGCACTGACATCGCGCAGCACACGTGCGCATATATTTGTGTTTCGCCTCCACCGACTCGCTACCGCCACGGCGGCCTGTCTGAACAAGCTGAACAAGGAAAGGGAAGGTGGGGTGAAAGAGTGGAAAGAAGGGAAAGCACGGGTTTCGTAGGGGACTCTCCTGCGAGACCCAATTGGCAATCTTCACTTTCGATCTGCATGCTAATCTTGACCGTAACCTACAAACCGATGCATTATTTTTAGATTTCGCGAAGGCTTTTGACAAGGTACCACACCAACGCCTATTACTTAAACTATCCTTTTTAAATTTGCACCATAATATTCTAGACTGGATTAAAGAATTCCTAGCTAACCGTTCTCAGTTTGTTTCTATTAACAATCACAACTCAAGCACTCTCCCTATAACATCCGGCGTTCCGCAGGGATCTGTGCTCGGCCCGCTTTTATTCTTAATATATATTAACGATCTGGCGCCACAAGTATCGTGTAACATCCGCATATTCGCCGACGACTGTGTAATTTATCGTACCGTTACTAACATTTCTGATCAAGTGGTTCTTCAAAATGACCTCAACCGCGTCCATGAATGGTGTGACCTCTGGCTAATGACACTAAACGCTAAAAAATGCAAACTCGTCTCATTTCACCGTCAACGCAACCCCCTTATTTTCCCCTATACAGCTGCCAACTCATCTATAGAAAGCGTCCAATCGTTCAAGTACCTCGGTGTAACACTCTGTAGCGATCTTTCTTGGCGAACACACATTACTACAATCATATCATCTGCTAACAGATCTCTAGGATTCCTAAAACGTCATCTTCGTCATGCACCACAACACGTGAAACTTCTAGCTTACAAAACCCTTATTAGACCTAAACTCGAGTACGCCAGTCCCATCTGGAATCCACACCAAATATACCTAACAAATGCCCTCGAATCTGTTCAAAACCGCGCCATTCGCTTCGTTCATTCTGCATATTCATATACAATCAGCGTTTCATCTCTAAAGAATAATTCCGGTCTCGAAAGCCTTGAAACTCGCCGTCGCGTCGCCTGCATGTGTTTGCTCCACAAATTTTTCCATAGCACTCTGAATCAAACACCTTACATTTCTCATCCGACCCGCATATCTCACCGCACTGCACACCCGTTTCAGATCGCCCGGCCTCTATCGCGCACTGCAACTTTTTCAGGTTCCTTTTTTCCCCGCACCATTGTGAACTGGAATGCCCTCCCCGCCGATGTTGCCGCCATCACGTGCCCATCTTCATTCTTATCCGCTGTAACCACTTGTATCATAGTGCAATGACATGTATTTATTATTGTTGAATATATTAACCCACCCCTTATGTAATACCCCCTGAAGGGGGTCTTTAAGGTGAATAAAGTGAAGAAGTGAAGAAGGAAAGAACACTAGGTTTTATACCCCACACGGTTCATGGTGCGCTTGGGTGGTCCAGCCTATGCCTGCCTTCGTAGAGTATCGCGGTCGTGGCAGGCTCCTCTGTGCGATTGTTGGTACCAGTCAGGTCACGTTAAGTTTTAATAGGTACGAGGAAGTTACGTTTCCATTCTTCTGGTTTTATTATCTATTTTTTAGCAAAATTCGCTTACGGAAGTGCTATGCATATAATGCTAAAGACTCGTTTTTCTTATTAAGAAATAATAAACACAGATCACCTAGCCTGATAGCCAGCGATGATAATCAGCAAAATCGTGGTCTGGGAAGCGTATATCGCCGACCCTGACTGACGCGCTCTATCTTCTCCCCTTCGAATTCTTGGCCGAGAGCTCGAATATGGCAGGCACAGATGTGCCTCTGCAAAGGTTTACTGCATATCAGCGCACCGTACGCGAAGGTCAGCGGTGCTCAACCGCAGAGATATCGGCGTTCTTCGATTCATCACATACGCCTTATCGGACAAAGGACTTAAGTGCTCAGCAGCAAAATCTGAGCTCTTCTTTGTGCGTTATCCCGGCACCCGGAAACCCCCCACACCTCCAAATATCCGCCTCACTGTTAACAACCTTCCCGTGCCTACGGTCGACACCATCCGAATTCTTGGCCTCCACCTCCAAGCCAACGGAGCCAACACCAACACAACACAACGCTTGCATCGATACACACAGCAGACAGCCCGTCTCATACGGCGCGTTTCCAACAAGCGGGCAGGCATGGAGGAGGCCAATCTCCTTCATCTCTTTCAAGCATTTGTAGTAAGTCGTATTGCTTACACTGCTCCATATTTACGTCTCACGCTCACGGAGAAGCACCGCCTGGTTTGCCTTATCCGCAGCGGCGTCAAAACAGCCCTTCGTCTTCCTCTCTCTACTCCCAACGACAAGCTCCTCTCCCTTGGTGCCTCCAACACGGTTGACGAGCTCATTGAGGCGGCCCTCCTGGCCCAGCGCCAACGCCTCTCCCTAACTTCCGCAGGCCACTCTACCCTCGAACAACTTCGCATCGCTCCCTTCCGTCCGCCATCCTCGGTGGTCAGTCTCCCACCTGCCATCAGGGCCAACATCAAGACTCTCCCTCTCCCCCGCAACATGCATCCAACTCATCATCAAGATCGCAGAGAAGCTCGGGCCGCCTCACTCCAGCAGCGACACGCTGGCCGACTTGACGTGCTTTACACAGACGCGGCAGACCATCCTACTCGGACTGCTGCAACAGCGGTTGCCACAGATGAGAACACGACTCTTCATGCCTCCTGCTCCGCACGCACTTCACATATCACTACAGCGGAGGAAGTAGCTATTGCTCTCGCTCGCTCCACTTCTAAAGCTAAAGTAGTCATAAGTGACCTACAGCGCGCCATTCTTAATTTTACTCATGGCCGTATTTCAGTCGAAGCGTTTCGCGTACTCGTATCAAATCCTCCTAAACACCTGACCCTCCTGATATGGGCTCCAGCCCACATGGGTCTCAAGGGTAATGAGGGAGCACATGAGCTAGCTCGAGGGCTCACTTTCCGAGCAGCTTATCACCCCGCCCCCAACATGCCCGCCTTGGTCAGGAAGGACACCGTAATCACTTCACGCGATCTGCTCCAGCACTATCGTCTTTCTCGCCAACTCTATCCAGGTCCGCACCAAGAACTTACAAAGACAGAGGCCGTCATGTGGCGGCAACTCCAGACGGATACTTTCCCCAATCCCAAAAGGTTCCATAATATATTTCCTGAGCGGTATATGCCGATGTGTAAACACTGCAATATCCCAGCAGACCTCCTTCATATGGTCTGGACTTGTCCACGACAACACATGCCAACACCCACACAACATACCTGGGAGGCTCGTCTACGCAGCTCTACCCTAGACGACCAACGAGCGCTCATCGGTCTCGCTCTAGAGGCTGCCAGATTCCAAGGAGTCTTGGCCGACCCCTAGATCTGGGCCTTCGTCCCCTTAACTGTTTTAATAAATATTTACCAACCAACCAAATCACATACGCCCAAGCAAAAGCAAATTTTTAGAGCGTCAGCTCTTATTTGCTCGTTGCTCGTCTTCTTGCCGTCGTAGGGGAAAGGTGGAGGGTGGGAAGTGACGGGCGGCTTAGTGGCCTGGGCGCCCGCTTCGGCTGCGGGAGGCCGTTGGTTCGAAACCCACTGCCAGACAAGGATGTGTACAAGTGTACCAGCGCCCGGCTTCTTTCTTTGCTGTGACACCACAACTAACACTCAACCACTCGCGCTACGCAAAGTGGTTGTTTGGGCGTGTTGGTGAGACATGATGTCTCTCGTTAGTCTCTCATCTCTTTCACCGTCCTTGTCTCGTTGTGCGCTTCAACTTTATATCATGACTCGCGTTACACACATATAGCCGTCCTCGATGGCCGTCTTCGGTTCGATCGCGTTCCCGGTACGCATTAAGGACTCCATGGACCTGCTCGCACGAAGCCAATAGTCTAGTTTTGAGGGTTTTCTTATTCGTTTATATTTTAATGCTATATCATCAGGGTTGGGGTCCCACCAAAACCCCGCCAACTTCCGTTGGCACGAAACTCGCTGATTGGTCGAGACAAGTCATGTGACCTGTTGACGTCATCGCAACCTGCTCACCGGTTTGTGAGCAACCTGGTTTTACACAGCAACCCAGATAGAGAATCGAAATCAGAAAAAAAATATATTATACGCAAATGTCGGCACCGTCACAGCATAACGGCTACCTAATTAGGCTGGTGATGATGGGGAGGAGAGGAATGACGCAGTAAATACTTCACTCTGGGTGGACAGCTCAACCACACCCGATTTTCAGCGCCAGTTATTGTGTAAGGGTGATGTGAAAGGGAAATATAGTGCGTATAAAGTTGATTGTGATTTTTCATTGCCACTTAATTTGTCAGATGACCAACTAGTGTCACTATGGTTCGCGTGACCCTGATAAATCTGAGGCGCGACGGAAGATCGGTCACGTGATGATGACGTCATTTTGCGAGAACCACGCAATCTCTTCACAAAAAGCCTCTAGCTGGCGGCTCTGCAGAAATACGGGAGGCTCGAACGCGGAAAAAATGAACACTCCGGCAGAGATATCGCTACATCGAAAAACCTTGCCTGACTTCCCGACCGAGAAAACGTGCTTATGAAAATGTCAACGTGCTTTCAATCGAAAATAAAAATTAAGGGGGCACTTTGGCTCTCTAAAGTGCTGCAAGGCGAAGGCGTTTCTTGGCGCACTGTTTGTTTTTTTTTTCGTATATTTTTCATTTCATTTTTTCTATTTATTTTGCTTTTACTTTTCTTAATTTACTTTTTTCTATTTTTGTTAAATGGAACCCATGTATTCACTAGATGCACCTTTATTCATGCTAAGACCCTGAAAGCATGGACTGAAATCATGGAAAGCATGAGTGAAAGCATGGACTGGTTTCTGGCCATCCAGAGAGCCGCTGCGGAGCCTCCGGAGTGGCTCTCGAGACTAGAGCCGCTATGCAATTTGTGAATTTTAATTTGACGAAGCCAGATTCGCGCTGGCTGACCACGACAGTGCCGTGTGTATGTAGATAGCGTTTAGTGTGCTTTGTTGGTTGTTTGTTTTGTTGAATGTTATGTGTCAAAGCCAGGCAATAAAGAAAAAAAAGCCTTCGTGGTGGAGTGGTAGCGTCTCCACTTCAAAATGCCAAAGGCCCTGGTTCGGTTCCCAGCCTCGACAGTTCTTTTTTAAGTAGTGACGCCGAAACGCGGACACATTTGCTAACATTCCTTGGTCACGACAGTATGAGGCATTAAAGGTTTTCGCCTTAACAAAAGCCGACCTGAAGAGTTCTTAAAATAATAAGGTCAAGGCAGAACCGTAGCGATTCCTCAATACCGAAATGCAGCTTTGGCCTAAAACCAACTTCACCGCTTGAGTTGTTCCTTACGTTCTTAAGCCGTCGGAAACTCTGCAATCTGGTTCAAGGTCGTTTTCTCCTTCTGGCTGCCAGTGAATGCAACAGCAGCCGTGTCCAAGCATCACGGGTAATCGGCCCAACTTTGGAATTGGATGGTTTTGGTCTGGTCCTTTGTAGGCCGGTATTTGCCAATCCAATGCCATTATTGGGCCAATTACCTGTGCAGCTTGGGGCGCAGTGCCTCATTAACAGCGCGGAATGTTTCTGCTTCGTGTAACCCTCTATGCTGCTACGCTCTACTATAGAAAACGAATGCAACCGTTTCTCATCGTTGACTGAAGCGATCGAAACTTGATTACGAACGCCGAACGCTTAGTTTTTATCGAAAGTGGCAAAAAAAAAAAAAACAGATCGGGACTGTTTCCTATAAGCCAGGCGTCTTGCATCTTCGCTTGCAAGGAAAGTTTCCACGGCCTAGACCTCAAATGCCGTCGTACCGAGAGCGTGTCTACTTTTTAGTTCAATGACAACTTCGCGATGCATTGCCCAAGGACTCGAGAAAGGCGAACACTTCGCTCCCGAGCCAAGATCTTTCACTCACAGCTCTCGATACGACACACTTTGACTTCTTCAAACAAAACACCATAAAGAGAGGTATGCTTTAGTCGCAGCCTTTTTCTCTTCGATAATAGGCAGTATTTACGCTTTGTGATGAAATTTAGTGCCACAACTTCGGGAGACTTGAACAAAAAAATTCGCAAAACACGAACACGCAAGGAGAGAACAACACTTGTGTGTTCTTTTTTTTTTGGCTGGCATATTTCTTCTTTAACATGCCATACCAACAGGCCCACCAATCTGCCCTGTTCCAGTGCTTTAGTCTCAGCGTTTTTTTTTCTTTTCGATAATGGGCAGTATTTACGCTTTGTGATGGAATTTAGCACTACAACTGCGGGAGACTTAAAGGAAAAAATTCGCGGGACCATTCAGTTCCATTATGTGTTTGCAGTGCTATAGCGTTAGCAGCTGTTGATGCCTTTAACGGAATTGATGTCACTTTTGGTTTGGCGATGTAACTTCACTGCAGTCAAAAAGGATTCTCAGGTCTGGTGACGTAACTTCCCTTTAGCCAATGATATTGCTCCGGTCTGGTGACGTAACTTCCCTTTAGCCAATGATATTGCTCCGGTCTGGTGACGTAACTTCCCTTTAGCCAATGATATTGCTCCGGTCTGGTGACGTAACCTCCCTTTAGCCAATGATATTGCTCTGGTCTGGTGACGTCGCTTCCCTCTAGCCAATGATATTGCTCAGGTCTGGTGACATAACTTCCTTTTAGCCAATGATATTGCTCTCGTCTGGTGACGTCACTTCCCTTTAGCCAATGATATTGCTCTGGTCTGGCGACATCGCTTCCCTCTAGCTAATGATATTGCTCCGGCCTGGTGACGTCGCTTCCCTCTAGCTAATGATATTGCTCCGGTCTGGTGACATAACTTCCCTTTAGCCAATGATATTGCTCCGGTCTGGTGACGTAAGTTCCCTTTAGCCAATGATATTTTTCCAGTCTGCTGAGGTCACTTATTCCCTTTAGCAAATGATATTGCTCTGGTCTGGTGACGTCACTTCCCTCTAGCCAATGATATTGCTCCGGTCTGGCAACGTAACTTCCCTTTAGCCAATGATATTGCTCTGGTCTGGTGACGTCACTTCCCTTTAGCCAATGATATTGCTCAGGTCTGGTGACATAACTTCCCTTTAGCCAATGATATTGCTCTGGTCTGGTGACATCGCTTCCCTCTAGCCAATGATATTGCTCAGGTCTGGTGACATAACTTCCCTTTAGCCAATGATATTGCTCCGGTCTGGTGACGTAACTTCCCTTTACCAATGATATTTTTCCAGTCTGCTGACGTCACTTATTCCCTTTAGCCAATGATATTGCTCTGGTCTGGTGACGTCGCTTCCCTCTAGCCAATGATATTGCTCAGGTCTGGTGACATAACTTCCCTTTAGCCAATGATATTGCTCCGGTCTGGTGACGTAACTTCCCTTTACCAATGATATTTTTCCAGTCTGCTGACGTCACTTATTCCCTTTAGCCAATGATATTGCTCTGGTCTGGTGACGTCACTTCCCTTTAGCCAATGATATTGCTCCGGTCTGGTGATGTAACTTCCCTTTAGCCAATGATATTGCTCTGGTCTGGTGACGTCGCTTCCCTCTAGCCAATGATATTGCCCAGGTCTGGTGACATAACTTCCCTTTAGCCAATGATATTGCTCCGGTCTGGCGACGTAACTTCCCTTTAGCCAATGATATTGCTCTGGTCTGGTGACGTCACTTCCCTTTAGCCAATGATATTGCTAATGTCTGGTGATATAACTTCCCTTTAGCCAATGATATTGCTCTGGTCTGGTGACGTCGCTTCCCTCTAGCTAATGATATTGCTCAGGTCTGGTGACGTAACTTCCCTTTAGCCAATGATATTGCTCTGGTCTGGTGACGTCGCTTCCCTCTAGCCAATGATATTGCTCCGGTCTAATGACGCCACTTCTCTCCAGCCAAGTGGCGGATTTTATGACCGACGACGCATTTTGGTCCTATGGGGCTTCATTAAAAATGCATCTGCACATGATTACGAGGAAGAGAGAGGAATATTAACTGCCTCAACTAGGGTGGAAAGCTGAACCGCGCTGTGAGGGATGTGATGAAGGGGAATGAAAAGCTAGAAAAAGAGAATTGATCACTATAATAGTGCTCTGTATTAATTTCGATGCAGTGGGGTTCTGTAACACGCGCTGAAATCGCAATACACACAGCGCGTTTGTGTATTTCACTCACTGATGCCGCATTTTCACATTGTGTGGAGCCCTCTGGAGGAGAAAAAATACGTTCGCTATCCAGAAAACTGGTTGAAAACACATGCACATGGACAACGCAGGTGCGATCCGGTTCCATGGGGCGCCAACTGCGCATGCGAAGTGGCATGTGCCTAAACTCTACATGTGCCTTACAGCTGGTGCCATCTGTCGATTGCTCCTGTCACTAAAATGAACTGCGTATGCGCAGTAGAAACTGAGGGGTGTTGTTTTTTTTTCGGCCACTGGAGCTTGAAGAGGAGAGGCGCGTATGCACAGAGCGGCCGTGTGAAAAGGGCTGATTGCGGAAACCGCGGCTGCGATTCGAACCTGCAACCCTGTGCTCAACAGCTCGCCCTGAGCAACCATGAAGGAACTTGCAGGTTTGGAAGCCGCTGCGGGGAGGGCAACTGTTCTGGGCTATGACGCAAGTTCACTAGTGTTGCGGGGCAGTTGTTCTGTTTTGACAGACATTAGGACCCTCTGTCGGAAGCTTCGAACGGGTTCGACAAATGACAGTCACCACCGGATTCGCTGCGCGCTAGAACGTCACACTTGGCGCATTTGCTCTGGCACGCGTGGACTAGCACAGTTACTTAGGGCGGCTACCGAGCCACTCTAGGGATGAATGCATAGCGATTCTACCTGACAGCTAGAACATATCCTTTTAGGAACCTGGCCAGAATTGCAATATGCAGTTTAAGTGAAGTCTCTTCGCAAGCCTCATCCGGCTCGCCTCTTTGAAGAATGCCTTCGCTCTGGGATGTTATCTGCTTATCATGTCTACGTTTTTTTTTTGGCCTCCAGACGAATGGCACATACCCACAGAGTGGGATGGGCCAAGGTGCCCAGCACATTCAAACATTAGGAACAGTTAAGATTGACGTAGGTGATTGACGTAGGTGAAGATTGACGTAGGTGAAACGACTGCACTCCGCCTCCTCTGGAGTGCAGTCCTGTTGGATGTGTAAGCGGTTTAGCGGGTGGCGCCCAGGGGCCGTCTGCATGAGCCGCGTGTATTGGTTCACGAGGTGGGCCTCCCGCACGAGTGAGGGTAATCCCCAGATGAACTCTACTCAGGGAAGCAAACCGCCGATAGGAGAGGAGAAAGTGATCAAGTGGTTCAGTTTCGCCACATGATTCACAAAGGTTTGATTGAAAGTACCCCGAATGGCACAAATAAAGATTCAATGGTGGTATTCTGGATGTCTACGTGTTTACTGCCACCATCTTTATCCTTCACCTTCTTACTCTCATTTCCCTGTCCTCGACGCTTAATCTCAGACCACATCTTAATAAAAGATCAGACCGACCTCTCAGGGTTTCTCGATTTAAGTACGTCCCTCTTTTTTTTTCCCCCTTTATCATTTTTTTAATGGAGAAACAGAGAGATTTTCAAAGAAAAATAAAAAAAAAATCCTTTCGCACGTTTTCCTTCATGCTGCCCTGCATGGTTGGGGAGAAAAGTGATCGGAGGGCAAGGGCGAAATAAATAATGAAAATGCAGAAGCGGTCGCTCTAATTGCATTCCAGACGTCAAGGGGGATGAGGGTATACGTTTTGTCAAGGGAAGAAAAAAATGAAGGCTGAGCCTCGAAAAAGTAGATTTCATCTAGGTTAGAAAATGAACGCGTTAGTCTTGAAGGCAAGGCCAGGGACTTGATATTGGTCTATCAAGATGGCCGCGAAGAAGGATTGCCGCATTTGGAGGGCACTGTTCCCTGTTTAGCCTGGTACGTATTTGTACTATGCAACTGATTTTTCGCCGCCGCCGTGGCTCAGTGGTTATGGCACTCGGGGGCTGACCCGAAAGACGCCGGTTCGATCCCGGCCGCGGCGGTCGAATTTCGATGGAGGCGGAATTCTAGAGGCCCGTGTACTGTGCGATGTCAGCGCACGTTAAAGAACCCCAGGTGGTCGAAATTTCCAGTGCCCTTCACTACGGTATCCCTCACAGCCTGGGTCTCTTTGGGGCGTTAAACCCCCAAAAAACCAAACCACCTGACTTCTCATTCACTATCACTGTGGAGGCGTGTTTGGAGTTTCTAGACTTGCAACAGCAAGTATGCCAAGGGCTCAGGGTCAGCGCACCTCTTCCGGTGATGAAGGTCCTTTTACGACAAGAAAGTTCATTAAATCTTCAGGTGTGCTGTCGCATGTTTCCTGCCTTTTGTATTCATCATCATCATCATCATCATCATCATCATCATCATCATCAACTACGCCCACTGCAGAGCAAAGGCCTCTCCTGTGTGTCTCCAATTAATCCTGTCCTTTGCCAGAAGCGGCTACCGTATCCCCGCAAACCTCTTAATCTCATCCGCTCACCTAACTTTCTGCCGTCCCCTGCTATTCTCTTGGAGGAATCCACTCCGTTACCCTTAAGGACCACCGGTTATCTTGCCTTCGCATTACATGCCCTGCCCAAGCCCATTTCTTCCTATTGATGTCGTCCAGAATGTCATTAACCCTCGTTTGTTCCCTCGCCCACTCCGACCGCTTACGGTCTCTTAACGCTACACCTATAATTTTCCTTTCCATACCTCGCTGTGTTGTCCTTAACTTAAGCTGAACCCTTTTCGCTAGTCTCCACGTTTCTGTTCCATAAGTGAGTACCGGTAAGATACAGCCGTTGCATACTTTTCTCTTGAAGGATATTCGTAAACTGCCATTCGTGATCTGAGAGAACGTGCCATATGCGCTCCACCCCATTCTTATTCTTCCAGCTATTTTCTTTATGATCCGAATCAGCGGTCACTACCTGCCCTAAGTAGACGTACTCTCTTACTACTTCCAGCACCTCGCTGCCAATTGTAACTGCTGTTCCCTTGCGAGAGTGTTGAACATTACTTTGGCTTTCTGCATGTTAAATTTAAGACCTAATGTTCTGCTCTGCCTAACTCACTGATCATGCTTTGCAGCTCATCTCCTGAGTGACTTAGCATGGCGATGTCATCAGCGGATCGCAAGTTACTTAGGCATTCGCCATTAACTGTTATCCCCAACTGTTCCCAATTCAGGCCCCGGAATACCTCCTCTAAACAGGCGGTGAATAGCATTGGCGAGATCGTGTCTCCCTGCTTGACACCTTTACTGATTGGAATTTGATTGCTGACTTTATGGAGGACGATGTTAGCTGTGCAGTCGTTGTAGATATATTCCAGCATTTTCACATAAGACTCTCCTACACCCTGATTCCGCAATGCGCGCATGGCTGCTGAGGTTTACACTGAATCAAATGATTTCTCGTAATCAATCGTTGGTTGGTTGGTTTACGGGGTTTAACGTCACACAGCGACTCAGGCTATGAGAGACGCCGTAGTGGAGGACTCCAGAAATTTCGACCACCTGGGGTTCTTTAACGTGCACTGACACCGCAATCTTTTGTATTAGTGCGGTTAATTCACGACGATAACGGGGTCAATATGTGTGCTGATCTGGGCTGTCACAGGGTGACGAATGATAGCGGAAACGTATGTATCTAGCATTAAAACTCCTGAATTGTTGTGCAGTTTTCTGATGAAGGCTCGTCTCGCAGAGTTTGCTGACGGCGAGATGAATGCTAATGTGGCAACGGGTGCTGTGTTGATCACCGCAGGAAGAGTTGCAGGAAGAGCTGAAGACCCCTACATCTAACCTTGCTCACAATAAAGAACACCGAAATTCATCCCTAAAGTTATAGATAGCACAACAAAGTTCATTACCAACTAGCGTCACTACTATGGACGATTTACATAGCTTTCAATCAGCGTTCTAGTGCCACTTCCAATCCCGAAGCCCATTATATTTTTTTCTTTTTATGCGCTGCTGCGTTTCTCTTTTCGATGATGGTATCTGCAAAATCCTCTCATCAAATGTTCGTGTTCATTGCACTATTTTGTTCGAGAATGGTTTTATCGCGCTGTCAGTATGCATACTGAATTTTTTTTCTCTCCGAAACCTTGCGCGATTTTCCAGTTTTTATTGAATTGTCTTGCTTTTATGCATTGTGAGCATATTTTGACACTCCCTTAATACCCACCCTCAGTAATGTGCTTTGGACCCTCCGCATGTCTATATAAAGCCAAAATGCTGCCCCCCCCCCCCCCCCCCCCCCCACCTTCCTTCTTCAGTACTCCAGTAACGAACGATACTTAAACCGGATCCCACTATGCCGTGTTCGAGGTCATTGCAAGGTAAGAAGGCGGGAAGGGTAAATGCACAGTGCGCGTAAAGGAAGTCTTGAATCCTGGCAAGGTTGCTGTGCAAAAACGATATCATTGTCTCGATTCGATGCCACACGTCCGAGGGCAATCAGAGCCGCGCGAATAATGAAATGAATTCAAGGAGCGAGGCGTTTCGCCACAGCATTTGATTTGGGACTGCTTCTGAGCTGACGTCGCAATTCTGGCATCTTTCAACCAGGGCGATGCGCATTCGCTCTATCAATTAATTCATTGACCCACTCGTTATAATTCGATCATAGGTGTTATTGCTGGCACATCCACAACCTCTTTCATCCTGTCGCTGACCTGAGTTGCTCTATACTAAACTTATAGAGGCAGCATAAAACTAAAACTCTTGTTTCTTCTGCTCTGTCTTTGCAAGACCAACATGAGCCATCTACCCGAAACCCGAATTTTCACACGCATGCGCTCCAAACGTCGCTGACAAATTGCTTCACAGACTCGGCTATCCTTTCGCTAACTCAACTTTACTACATTACGAAGTAATCCAGTACAAAGGCCCGAACAAAGATCGAGATCACAAAGATATCCAGTAAAGAGCGCTAACTTGGCTACTAGTATCTCACTGTTCCATCTGGTCAGTTGTCGATGCCTCGATCACTTGTTCCGCCTCCCGGTCATCTTATCATTCACTCAACGACTTGTTTGTCCAAAATCGTTTGAAAGCTGGTCGTTTCAAAATTGGCTCACTCACCTATTTACCAACTATTTTTTGTCTAGCTTAACCAGAACGTTTATCTATTCGATTGCTCACTAGTTTTCGGCTATTTTAAACATTCATAATTCCTCATCTTTCCAGTCGGAATAGAAGCCACTCTTAAGCTGGGTGACTCACTTGGCTGTTCACTAGCTAATTTATGCTCGCCACAACTTCCTCGCGGGGTAGATTCACACACTCCATTCTTCGTTGCCTCAGTCATGTATCACTTTCCCAGTCGCCCTATCATTCATACAGCCACCGGTTCGCTAAAACTCACTCAAGTACAGACGTTCGTTTTCTCACTTCAGTTACCAGCACACCCCGGTTCGCTGAAGCACAGTCAAAATGAAACGTTCACTGTCACGATCCAAAGTCACCCGCACTTGCCGATTCGCTAGCGCTCACTCAAAAGCAGGCGTTCATTGTCTCACTCAGGACCAACCCTCACGCCTGCCGATTCGCTAAAACTCGCGTAAAAGCAGGCTTTCCCCCTCGCCTCACTCTCACAGCGATCCAATAGCGGTGGTTCGCTATAGAGCGCACTCAAAAGCCGTAGTTCATTGTCTCACTTCACAGTCATCCGCACCCACCAGTTCACTAAAACTCACTCAAATCAGACGTTCACTATTTCACGTTATGCAGCCACCCACACCGCTGGTACTGCGGGCAGTGCAACGACCTCGATTTCCATCGGTCGCCGAATCTTCGAGAAGCGGCGATACTACTATAACGGCAGCTTCCGCCGGCTACGTGACAGCCTTCTCTTTCTTTCTCTTTTCTTTCTCGTCCAATCTCTCTCTCTCTCTATCTCTCGCCCCCGTTAATTCACGTTCGACTTCACGGCCGCAAAGGACGAGCGGCCTCATGGAAGCGTTGAAGGCAAAACGACTCAGGGAGGCCCCCCGCGACCTAGCAGCGCCCAAAGAACAACGACCAATAAAGAGCGCGGAGCAAAATATAAACGAAAACACACCCTGCCTGCCTGCAACTTCGAGGAGCGATCCAGAAGAAGAGAGAAAGAGGAAGAAGCGTGTCAAGGACCCGAAACGTCACGCAGCGACGAACCCTCTCCCAAAAAGCGCAGAGCTGTCTCCGCCTCCTTTCTCGGCAGGACTGGGCTGCGGAGACCCCTTTTGCATCTCTGGTGGCGCGCGGACCACGTGAACGGAGGAGTACACGGACGCATACGCACGCGCACTTTACGCACGCTGTTTTTATTCGTTCGCACGCCTCGGTCCGATAGGTTGCTCCGCACGTTCAGGTTCCTTTCTTTCTGCTTCGTTTCGCCGAGCTGTGCTGTCGATTTTTTTCGCCGCAGTGCGCTCTCTCGACGCTCAGGCATGAATCGCGGTCTCACTAGGGGCGTAGAGGGAAAGGGGAAGGCTCTAGCTGGGCGACCTAGAAGCAGCCTCTGATCATGAAGGTCTCCATGGCTTGTACGGTCGGTCGGCTGGCCCGCGCGATTTTGATCCGGCAGGCCTGTGTGCTTGGAAGCGATCCAGGATCAAGTTAACGCTCGGCTTTATAGCCTGTCCCGGTTTGTGTATTTGGATTCAGAGATATGTCGCGGCGGATAAGAAGGCAAAAGCAGAAAACTGCGTTAAGTGAGGTGACTATGGGGAACTTGAACTGCACTGATCCTGTCTGCGTATCGTCTGGTCAGTTTTGTTCTTGAGCAGGTATTTTCCATAGGCTGTGTCTGGATTAACCTTTAGAAGTTGAGCGCGTTGGGTTGGACTGTCTGTAATCGCTTCCGTTTCGAGTCGGCGATTGAAGCGATCTCTTGCTGCCATCTGTTAGCCGCCTACTGATCGCGTCAAAATAAGTGAAGGAACTTCCCGAGTACTCGCGCTTCCCCGAGGCTAAGAAGTGATAGAGACAGCGATAGCTACCCCCCCCCCCCCCCCCCTCCACAACACTCACATACTCCGGCCTAGCTCCTTTTGTATGGGATCAAGGACCATGTGATTCGGGCTGAACTTGATCGCGTGACGACACAGGGAGCAATGTAGAGGGCGCCAGCTCCACTGCTCACCTGGAATATTTAGTCGTATGCAACTTCAGAACGATCACCTTTTCCCCTAGAAAGGACTCCCTACCAACCGATGGCGTCGTCCGATTCTCATGACCCTTCTAGCGTGACAATGCAGAGACGGGGCATCCTCGACCTTGGAGGGAAGAGACTATCCCCTTTCATCTGCCACTCCCTGCATTGTCATGCTAGCAGGCTCGTGAGAATCGACCGACGCCATTGGCTGGAAGGGAGTTCTTTGACGGGGAAAAGCAGCTTTGTTCTTGAGTTCTATCCGACTATGGCGCCCTCTTTGACCCCCTTATGGACGCAGGAGTTTTCGCTTACTACACAGCAGGAAAATTCCGTATACGTATGGCTATTAGTATGATAAGTACAGCATCGTCATCAGTTAGGCTGCACTGCTCACTGTCCGAATCACATAGAAGGAAAATTTCAGCGCGTTTGTAAAGGTCTAAGAAAGCTGCGGAGCGTTCTGGTTTAGCCCCATTGATGCACAGAGGTGAATGCTAATGACAGTGACTGCCTCGTTGTACGAATCCACTGCCATTTTGGAGGACTTCATGTAAACAGACTTTATAGGCAATGTACCCCTTTTGGAGCTACATGGGAGTTATTACCACCTCGCCTTGCCATTTCGGCCAGCTTTTATCCTCAACCGGGATTGTATAGTGACTGTGCTGTATGGTTGTTGTCCCATGCTGAACATTTAAAAATCCTGCCATGTACACTGCACGACTTCAGCGCCGCCACTAGAGGCGACGTGGCCACGCAAAGCAATGAATATAAAATCCATCATAGCCAATCATGTGCTACACAGACACCTTCTTGTAAATGCAACGTACGCGAATTCGACTCACTCGCTGTTTCATGGTACGTGTTTCTTTTCTCACGGACATCCCACATTTTTTGTTCCGGCTTTGAAATAAAACTTTCTGGCACCAGACAGCCCCATGCTCTTCTCTGCTATTTCGGTCTCTTCTCTGCTATTTGTGTTAGCTCCAATATGCAGAATGAAGGAAATCGGCGGCCTTATGCTGTACCTGTCACAATTTGTAAATACACTCTCAAGTTCACAGACTAAACTGAAATGAATGTTTGTTCTGCTCCGAAGTTTGCTGTAAGAAAAAAATGAGCTTTTCCTAATCGTGTCTACACGACTTCATTTATCTAGAAGGTAAATTCTCCTTTCCTGACTGCTTTTCCCTGCTTTTTTTTGTCGAAATGTAAGTATTATTTTTAAATCTGTAAATGTAATTACGCTATTTTCTATTTTGTCTGATTTATTTTATTTCTGATGTACGTAAGCTGGCATTTTCTTTGTTTGTATTTCAACCTATTGTATCATTTTTGTCTCTTGCAAATATGTTGTGCATACGTGGTTTAAATGCGTTGTCTATAATTACACTGTTCTAATCTGTTTGTATGTACTTTTTACACGTGTCTTCAAACCCTGTAAATAGTTGCCTCTGCTGTCAAGGGTGGGATGGCCTCGTCAGGCGGGAAACCGCCTTTAGCCTACTCACCCAGGAAAGAATTTTTTGTAAATTTTGTCCCAAATAAAAAACTTACTTACTTACTTACTTAACCCCCTAAAAGGGTGGCGACGTTCACTGAGAGTGAGAGGCGCGATATAGAATCGCCGAAGTGCGGCATTTAATCCTTCCGGTTCTTAGAGGTACTTTTAGAGGGGAAAAAAAAATGGAGGGAACACACAAGCTCCACCTTAAAGGGGCCCAGAAACACAATCTTAGTTAACTGTTTTGCCTGTTGATTGCATACGGTGAGTTATAATGGTGCTATTAGCGTCGGTAGTACCGCGTACATTCCGTTTTTTAATATTTCAATGTCCCCCCAAAAACAACTTCATGGCTCTGATGGTGTCGCCACACAGTGGCGGGTTTTTAGCAGCGGATATGACATCACCTGGCGCGAGCTTGATGACCGGACAAACAGTAAATATACTACAAATTGCGTCAATAAATAGAGACACATTTTGTCACCTGTCTGCGTTTTATATTAGATAAACAAAAACAACTTGTTTGTCTTAGATAAAAGCCCTGCAAGGCAAGTAAAATAAAAATACACCACCAGGGGCGCTCTGGCACGGAAACGACGCTGCCCGTCTCAGCAAGAACGAGTTACAGGGAGCACGCAACCATGGAGTACAAACTTCCGCGACGTGCTCTGGCTGGCTGTTTTGATTGGTTGCGCCAGGTGCCGTCATTGGGAGAGCGAAATAGGAGCGGGAAGCCCCGCCAAAATCGAGTTGAGGGCAGCGTTTTGTTTGCTTGTATTTTGAAATTTCTTCATTGAATAACTCCCGTTCCTGTGCATCGATTCCTGTAATTCTTTTTAAGTCAGCATCTGTGTGACATAAAGAATCCACCTGAAGTATAGCCGGTATTCCCCCAAGCAGTGTTTCGCAGCCCCTTTAAGGATATGACTCGATAGCGTAACGGATTAATTCCCATATATGCACAAGGTCATTCTCTGCTTTACATTCACAGATCCCTGGGATTCCTCATTCCACTCCTGGCGCAGTGGTGCAGCGAGTAAGCGATGCGCCACTGCCCTGCGATGGCAAGTGCTGCCACCTGGTGGGGCTTGTGTGACCCAAGTTGCTCTTCCCGAGAGACCGATCATTAATTGAACTGCCACCTGCCACGGCGGGCAGTTTGCACACTATCTGATGGGCAGGTTGTGATGACGACGTAAGGTCACGTGACATAGGTGACCCATCTGCCTCCTAGGTCGCTTCTCTGGGGATTTTTCGTGGATTTTTCACCAATGGTGAAAGACGGCGACGCCGGATTTTCAGCGACGCGAGGTCCTTAATTATATCGTGTTCATATAAGTGACTCAAGGTTAGATGAGCCCAAGCGACTAAATTCGGCCGAGAGAGCTCATCTATACGCTTAGGAATGAATCTAGCACGTTCCCATCAGAATGCTCCCTTCTCATTAGAGCCAAAGTAAGCACGCTTTATAGGCAGGACTCGAAGCGACTACATCGAGCGCGAAAACAGCGCCTGCGAGTCATTTGCGCTATAGCATCGCCTCGTTGCTCCGAGATTGGCTGGTTTATTTATCCATTTGCTTATTCACGCCATTTTGCTTTTGTTTTTGTTGTTGTTTCCTCCGCCCCGCTCGGATTATGCCTGGCGGACATCTTGTATCATTAAATGCCCGTTACGCTCTACGCGCCAATTCCATTCCCTTGGGGCTTCGCACTACGCGCCGTGCTGTGTGGCGCACTTACCTGATTGGTTTGAGGGGGGAACGCGCCACACACACAAAAATAAAAACACCTCGATTCGCTAGCGGCGGGCGGATAGGGATAAGGGTGTGCACACGACGCTAATATCCGATGCAAGGCCACACGCCTGGGGAAAATATGTAACTTCGGTCTGAAAAATGTGTACTTTTTGTTGTAGATACATCATTTTTTCTGGCCCAAGTTATTTTAGTTTTTTTTTTATTTTCGTATACTTGTGCAAATACCCTCGGACATACCAGTTCGCCTTTGTTCGTTGCTGTTATTATTTATAGACAGCACACCTGAACTCGCGAATCAGTGAGATGCGCGTAGTTAACGTGACCATACGTAGCTAACACGCCGTCGCCCACATATACCCAGTGTCCGCGTATATATACAACGTTGGTGAAGAGTCACCGGGCCACATGGTTTAATTTTGAGTCCTATGGTAGGGCCCTTACGTTGTCCCTCAACATCAAAAGTCCCTAAAAATTGAGGACTAGGTAGGTTTCTTAAGGCTGCGACTCTGGCAAGTTGGTACTGATTCATTGGAGAGTTATAACGCGATCCGCTACCATGGCCCACTTCCAACACTCTGCTGTGCCCGGCAGCTCTCAAACACTTCGACCCTTCTTTCTCGGGCAGCTGTCCGCACTGTGCGGAGAAGTATTCGGACATCTACCACATGCTGCAGGCCTGCCTCTCCAACCCAGCTATTCCCCCTCACCCCAACCCAACCCGGGAGGACTGGGAGGCGACCCTGCTCGGCTTCTATGACCTACGGGCCCAAAAGGCCTTGGCCGAGCGTGCCTGGACAGCGGCTGGCGCCACTTAGTAATTGTAAGAGCCGGACCGGTTCATGCACAACTCCATGTACGTACTATACTTTTGAGAGCAATAAAAGTTTTTCGCCACCATCACAGCGAGGCGCCACTGCGCGTACGCAGAGCGCCCTCAAGGCGCCAGATGGCGCCACATGCCTGTCAGATGCGCATGAATTCTGCATGAATTATAGGCTTTCATAAGACGGATAGGAAAGAGTTAATTGGAGATCATTAGGAGAGGTTGTTGTTCTGCAGTATGAATTATTGGAGAGCTGCTGCTGAGGATGATCATGATGATGATGAAGACGGGATCGTTGTTACTGTGTGGCCCGATGCGCAGCGTTGCGGCCGATCCAGGATCACGAAGTGCTTTAGTTGGACAACTATCGAACAACCTTGGGGGCATTACAAGCTCATACTGGGCATCAAACAGCTCAGCCAGCCCTCATGCATCTACATGGAGCCCTCAATCCCGTTCCAGTACGGACCGCTACCGTTAGGCAAGTAGAAAAACCGCCTAGACTTGGATATGTAGACACCTAAATTCTGAGACCAGTATTACAGCAATAGGGAGGCGAACCCATTGTCTTCTTCGTTATGCTGAAGAAAATCGCGATTTCCTCTATGAGGCATTTTGCCCTCGACACGTCACGGCAGCAGTGCTGTGAGCCCGCTGTAAGCTTCTCGTGTGCTGTCATTATCACGATTCAAGCTCTGGAAGGTAGGCGCAGACTATACCGGTGGTCGATTCCGCTCCGCCGCGTATGCGCTAAGGACCAAAAGGTACCGTCTTCGAAGCCATCACGGGCAGCATGCTCTGGGGCAGCAACTTATGATAGCAGAACGGGCGATGCACTGCGTATGATTAAGGGGAAGCCAACGCGTGTGGTTTTTTGAGCGGAACGTTCTCACTCTCTCACACGCACATACACACACAAACACACTCACAGACACAAAGACATACTCCCATTAACTTACTCTCTGATACGCACATGCACTTTTTCACTCAGAGATATGCACTCGCTCACATGTATACGCCCACTGTTTCACCGACTGGTTCGCTTACTGAAACGCACATGCAAACACACGTGCACACACGATGACCGCTCCGTGACGTCCACTCCGTGACGTCACCCAGCTCCTGTCATCCGCACTTCTTCAAGGGACAGACAAGGAGACAATTGCGCCAGAAGTGACGCAGCCCAAACGCGAACGCCCCAGCTGAAAGAGAGAAACGGAGAGGCAGAGAGAAGACGAGGTAAATAACAACCATTGAAAAAAGAAAAAGAAAATATACTGTCCGCACCGGAGAACGGTCACCATAGAACCGCCAGCATCCCGCAGGCAAAAACTCGCCCGTCCTCTCTGCTCGGCGCAGCTCATTAACTGCGGATCTTCGGGCTTCATAATAGGGTCAAGTACGCGAGGGCACAGCGAGCGAGCAAGCGTGCGGCTTATGGACGCCCGTTCGACGCGTGCACTTATTTGCGTATATATATGCGTGTGTGTGTTTACGCCTGCGTGTGTATGCATTTGCCTGCAGTGCTTCGCTGTCGTCCCGGCTTGCTCCCGCCCCTCTCCCTCCGATTCCCTCCTTCTCTCCCCTCTCCCTTCCTCCTCTATCTCCCCGCCGGTGCTTCGACGAATGGTGGGAAGCAGTGTAGATGTACAGCGGGTCCGCGACTGCTCCGTGCGCCCGCACAAAATAGCGCGGTGCGCTGTGAAGAGGAAAAGAAAAACATACCGAAATGGATCGGGGGGAACCCAGACGGTAGCGCGATATCCGTGGCAGGGCGCCGTTGCTTCTCGGCTCGGGCGTGAGCGAAAAAAGGAAGAAGGGAAAAGAAAGTAAAGTAGGGGGAATGGTGCAGCAAAAAATAAAAACAAAAAAGAACAAAAGGGAGTGAGCAAGTGGCGTGGTAGAGCAGGCATCGAACTATCCGTTAGGTGACCCCTGTTGAGTGTTTTGCTTTTTTTTTTCGTTTCGTTATCTATGCGCTGCTAGGCTGTAATTTGGGAAGCAGCAGAGGTGAATAAGTGTTCTCAGCCTCGCTGAAGTAGTGCAGCGCTATAGAAGCTAGATCAGGTATCAGCCAATCAGAAACGTTAACCCGAAGTTATATATATAAAAAGAGTACAAAGCTTATCACACCGTTGACTTGCTATAATTAACGCGATAGTGTTAAAGACCCCGTTACTCAGGAAATCCGACGTCGGCGTTGTGAGCGAAAAATCACGGGTATGGCTCTGGCAGGTGGTCTCCAGAGAGCAACCTATGAGGAGGCAGGTGGGCCACCTAGCACCTGCCAACTTGGGGCAGTGGCGCATCGCTTAACCGCTCCACCACTCCGCCAGGACGGGTACGAGGACTCCCAGGGATCTCCCAGAATAACACCTTCTGCACTTATGGTGATTCACCCAATACGCTATCACGTCATACCCTTAAATTGCGGAGCTTGAGTGTCTTCTCCAGTTTTTTTTTTATGAAAACATAACGTTATGAAAACAAAACGTTTGATTGGTTCCTTGTTGCTATTAACACACCAAAAATGAATGAAAACAAAAGGTCGGTTTTAGAGATGATTCCCCTCAATGTATACAACAGTTGTGACTCAACAAAGTGGCGAAATGCGCAGCGTTTGTTGGAACAGACGTACGGAATCAAAATATTGTGTGCCCAGACGTTGCTCCGCACAAGCTGAAACAAGGTTGTCACGCACAAGCACTACAAAATGAAAGCAGTAAAATGAAGTAGTGAAATAAATTAACATCAAAATAACTTAAAGCAAAAAGGAGGTCGAAAAGGAGGTTCGACTCCGTTGGTTGTGCTTAGGTTCCTTTTATAAATGTCGGAATTAAAGAAGGTCCAGTGGTAAACACACTATATATATGGGGCTGAAAATTGTATTTAGCGCGTTTAGCGCCTTACCACACACCCGCCGGGGTGGCTCAGTGGTTAGCGGGCCCGGCTACTGGGCCGCAGTACTCCGGTTTGAACCCGACCGCGGCGGCCGCGTTTCGATGGAGGCGAAACGCAAAAAGGCGTTCGTATGCTGTGCGATGTTATTGCACGTTAAAGATCCCCAGGCCGCCGTGGTGGCTCAGCGATTAGGGTGCTCGGCTGCTGACCCGAAAGACGCGGGTTTGATCCCGGCCGTGGCGGTCAAGGAGTCGAAGCGCTTGAGGCCCGTGTACTGTGCGATGTCAGTGCGCGTGAAAGAACCCCACGTGGTCGAAATTTCCGGAGCCCTTCACTACAGCATCACTCATAGCCTGACTTGCTTTGGAACGTCAAACCCCAATAAACCAAACCAAAGATCCCCAGGTGGTCGAAATTATTCCGGAGCTCTCTACTACGGCGTCCCTCATAGCCTGACTTGCTTTGGAACGTCAAACCCCAATAAACCAAACCAAAGATCCCCAGGTGGTCGAAATTATTCCGGAGCCCTCCACTACGGCACCTCTTTCTATTTTCTTTCACTTCACCTTCTTCCCTTCCCTAACAGCGTGGTTCGTGTGCCCACCGAGATACGTGAGACAGTTACTGCGCCATTTCCTCTCACCAAAAACCAATTTTCGTTTTTCGTTTCCTTACCACACTTCCTGGTTTGTATGTAGCGTTCAGCAGCAGTGCCTATGAGAATCTCTCTACAGTTTATGATCCAAACAAAAGACGCGCGGAGAGCCCTTCGCTCGGAGTGGACACCTCATATGCGTTTAGGTTGGCTGTAACGAAGGGGAAGCGCAATAACTACCTCAGTTTGAATGGTCAGTGACCATTGACTTCTCTGTTTTTCCTGTTGCAGTCGCAAGCATCGTCAGAGGATCAACCCACTCTAAACACGAATACACCTGTATGGGAGTAAACGGGAGTGAGCTGTCCACAAGCAGACTTTCTTTTATAAAAGGGAGTGCGCGTAGAGGACAACTTTACCCCTTTCTGCTTAGAGTGCAGAGCTATATACGCAACCTCTTTCAGGCGCTTTGCCTCCCCGGACAAATGATCTGGATCAGGTTTGACCAGCCGCTCATAGGATGATGCGGTAAATCGCAGGTTTGCCCAAATGTGACCCAATTAGAGGTCCGGTTCCGAAAAGCATCAGGTTGTCGTCACCGAAGTCCCGTAAGCGGATAAGGCAGACTGACGCCAGCGTTATGCAACGGGTACTGCCGTGGGACCTGGCTTTCTTAACAGCACACAGGATGGGAGCGCAGCTCCGCTGTCGCCCTAACGACACGACCGGTTTTAGAAGGCGTGCGCGGTTCCGCTCCAGGGCGGACGTGTGAAACGAGGCGGTGCGCTTACCGAATGCAAACAATAGCGTGTTCGCAAGAAAGAGCAAAACACCGGCTTCCTTTGCTTATAAACTCACTCACGCACGCACACAAATTATACGACGCCAAAAGAGAGAAAGAACCCTTTCCTGTTTAAAACGGCACCGCGGCAGATACCGAAGCGCAGTTATAGACGCAGACGGCGGACCAAGTGTAGTTTACACCTGCTGTGAAGGGTGAGGACTGTAGAATAAGCGTTTCCCTGAAATCGCTGTTCTTCCTCTTTCTGTTTTTAACTTTTTTTTTGTTTTCTTTAAGTAACCCAGACCAAAAAAAAAAAAATGGGGGAGGGGGGTTGAAGTCGCATCTGTTCCTCATCGAAGCTAACGGCGGCGTTGAAATATGCGAAGTCGTAAATGTCGTGGCCGCGCACGACTGACGTCACGGCGGTTACCAGCGAATCAAAAACAAAGAGGTATTCTTTCTCTTTTACTTTTCTTCTTCTTTTGTTTTTACAGCAGGCCTTTTATAGGCACCGTGCCATTACCTTCAACAATACGCCTGTTGCTAACAGCGCGTTTGTTCTCTATTATAGTTACGTGTCCTGCGTGGCTTTGTATGCAGAGTCCCGATGATAGCTGTTGCCATGCGCTCCGATAACCCCATAAGAAGCCGGGACTGGAAGGGCTGGGAAAGCATGGCCTCACCGAGCAGGATGTGACGCCGTTTATCTCGGGTTACACGGTGCGTAGCAGACCCCTTTCGGACAGCCGTCGTCTTGCCTGATGGCTTTCGTGGGATCGGGACAGCGTGTCATCCGCTCGTTGGCTGCGCGACTGCCGGCTATATCTGTCTTCCCGACCACCATGCAACCGTAACCCAACTTCCGCCGCCGCCTGGAATGTCGTCCGAGCCGTCCGACGCGTCGATTGCGGGCCGTCCTGCCTTCTTGCGCGATGCCGAACGACCGCGGGACGCGCAGTTTGCGCCTTTGCTCGACATACCAGCCTCCCTGGAAGGTGGCAGTAGGGACAGCGTCTGGTCGGTATCACTGTGGGTGCGGGAACACGTGGAGCAGTGGGCCCTTAATGGCGAGGGTACGATTGCTAAATGAGACGAAATAGAAGAGTGGTTTTGGCGAGTTTGTTTTCAGTCCGAATGATAGAACAAAAAAAAAAATTGCGACGTGAAGAAAGGCGGATGAACAAACAGATGTTCGCAGATTAGCCCTTTCTGTTTCCATAATCCTAAAGTTTCCTTTGAGTGGCTCGTTTGAGCTTCTTTCTTGGTCCATGATTTGAGATATGGAACGAAAAATGATAGGTGTAACGTTAAGAGATCGAAGAGGGCGGAGTGGGTGAGGGAACAGACGCGAGTTATAGACATCCTAGTCAAAATCAAGAGGAAGAAATGGGCTTGGGCAGGGCATGTAATGCGAAGGCAAGATAACCGCTGGTACTTAAGGGTAACGGAGTGGACTCCAAGAGAAGGCAAGCGTAGCAGGGGGCGGCAGAAAGTTAGGTGGGCTGATGAGATTAAGAAGTTTGCGGGAATACAGTGGCCGCAACTGGCGAAGGACAGTGTTGATTGGAGAGATATGGGAGATGCAATAGCCCTGCAGTGGGCGTAGTCAGGCTGATGATGATGATGATTTTGGTTCCCGCTAACCGAAGTGGCTATGAAGACCTGACCTTTGTAAACAGAGTGTTTCAAGTCCCGGATTTTCGTACATCAGTTTTGATTGTGAGACAACTTTTGAATATTGTAGGTTGCTGTGACGCAAATGTTGAAGGTAATGGTCCGTTCTTCAGGTGCGCAGCAAAATGTTTCGTTTAAGAAAGTTTGTCCATCGCTCACAACGAGCGTTTGAGGACTGCTATGGAAAACCAATGGTGAACGTTTTTTTTTTACAATAGCAAGAAATTTAAAAGCAAAAAAAAAATGCAATCCTGCCGAGGAGATCTGGGGATATATTGATTGTTGCAGTTGAATCTTACGATATATGGAAATATTACATTGATAAACTTTTCGGCCTTTTCTTCGCCCATACTATATACACATCGCATCGCTATATTAAAATGTAGAAGCAAAAATAAAAAAAAGTATCGGTTTATTCTCGAAAAGATTGATGAACGTTGTCGCTGCTCTCAAAGAGAAGGCGGAAATTAATTACCGCATAAATTAGTCACTCATCTTCGCAATCGCACGACGTATGACACTCCTTTTAATTGTAGACATAGTTCATCCAATTAAACATAGCTTACCAAGTCAGCCTACTTTTTTCCTCCTGTACATTGTCCTCATATGATCATATACTATCGAAAGACCTCCCACTCCCAGAAACCTCCTAAAGACCTCCCACCCGTTTTTACAAGGGATCTGAGAACCCCCGCGCTAGAATGTGGGAACTACATTAATCCGAAGCAGGCATTTTTTTTTTCTGTCCTGGCATCCGCAATCTGTTTGCGTTTCAATTCAGGCCGAATATAGAATTATGCTGTACAGTGTGTACAAGTGTAAGTGGATTCGTTTTTGAAAAACGTGGAGCTGAAAAAGAGAGTGGTGGATTTTTCCTTCGTGGGTAAAAAGGAGGATGGAATCTTCAGGTTATGTTTTGATGAATTATGGTTTCGAAAATGTGCAGGAACTTGCAGCTGGAACCCCTTTGCGATAGCGTTTAGAAAGAGGGTGGCAGTGACTGAAAAGCAGTAGGAAAGTAGGACCAAGGCGCACTGAATACGTCGACTGTGCAAAACTGTATACGTCCGTGCCTAAACAATGGAGACACCGTTGGTTTCCTTCCACCGATTTGGTCATACCGAAAGGTGCGAACGAAAGCATGAACCACTCAGGGATACTCGTATACCTATACGGTTAATGCATCATAATTCGCCGTTTTCACTGATTCAAAGCTGGCACGTTTGGAAGACATCACGTCACTTGTGCAGTTTCAAATGAACTTTTAAGCTGGGCTCAAAACACGGCTGAAAAAGAAAAGCCGCAGGATACTTTAGTAACTGACTCTACGGCTCAAAGGTGGCGCCACCGTCTTATCTTTTCGTTGATCATCATCATCATCATGTGCAGGCGGGGCCCGGTTTTGGTTTCATTTAAGTGACTGATGGAACTAAAAAGCCCCGAACACAGCCACTTTGGTATCCCTGTCATTGAATCGAGGCCCATCGCCAAAAGTGGCGGAGTAGAAAAAGCGCGGAGATTTGTTTTCAACTCCCGACTTCCTCGTTTCAGCCGTCTGCTCTGTGCATGAACGCTTGAGGCTACAAGCGTACGAGTAACCGAAAGCGACCGATGCATTTAGCGGAAGCAACCGATGAGGTTGCGTTCGCGAACGGCTTGTTTACAACGGTCATGTCAAGGGCGAACCCATCTGGCGGTCATCCGTCCTTCGCTCTTCCCCGCTGAAATGCATACATTAAGGCGTCGAAGGCATATTTGTTGGCACACTCTTCAACTCCGTCTCTTTTCTTCTCGTGAGTTTAAAAAAAATAGAACGATGCACGCAAAAACGTCAAACAAAACAACAAATTGCACATGCGTAACGTTAGATGCAACTGTGCAAACCTTTGTTCCCACTGAATGTCTGAGGTCCCTGCTTTCAATGGTGCTCTTCTTCATATGGTATACCTATGTTGTGCAGGCGAGCTCTTCAGAGCGGGCGGAAAGGTAGGTCAAAATGTTTGACAGGCTTAGAATGCATTCGTGCATTGAATAAATGAATAAATACGAACATGTGAATACCTATCTCGTCATCTGTAAGTAAGTTTACTCCCTGAATATCTTTCTTTTATAAGCATGCACAAGAGCACACGGCGCTTCCTAAAGAAGGTAAGCCTGCGATGGGACGTTGCAGACGACTATCGCAAGTGGGCTCATGATAATCGCTTTATCGAGAACTTTTGCCACTTTTTAAGCGAGGCTTGTTTAGACTCCTTCTTATAACCTTCTCTCCCTTTTTCATTGCGCCTAATGGCAAACATGTGGAATTTAAAAAAAAAAAAGAGCACACGTGTGATGCAGTCGTACGCATGGTGTACGCGTCGTAGACCACTCGAGCCGACTTTCGCTCGGGACTGTGGGTGACCAGTGGATGGACACTTTCCAGCATTCTTGTAAAAAAGTTTTTAATATTAGAATATTGTAAGGTATTGTTATGGAACTATTGAAAGTAATGGTGCATTCTTCCGATGTGTAGTAAAATCTTTCTCTTAAAGTTTTTCCCTCACTCGCATAGAACAAACAGTTGAGACTTCCATGGATAACCAATGAGGGACGTATTTGGGAATATCAAAAACATTAATAACAAAAAAGTGCAAGCCTGCCATGGGGAGATCTGTGGCTGTACATGCTAATTGTTATAGTGAAATCTTATAATTTACGGAAAAGATGCTTTCACAAACTTCTTCCCATTGAAAAATGATTTTGACCAGAATTGTTGAGTATAGGGTCACTGAAGAAGTTTTTAGTGCACTGAAGAGGAATTTGAACTCGCATTTTTACCACTGGAACTCTATCTACACATCCCGAGCGTTCTTGGAAATTCAGATTATTGCCGTGTGCGGCCGATTTCTCTAATTTAAATCCAATTAAAGGTCCTGGCTCCCACCTTCTTTTCTTTTTTTTTGAATTCCCCACAGACGGTGGGAGGAGTCAATCAACCGCTCAACCTATCCCGTGGCTGCTTGCCGTTCTGCCATTGGCGGAGTGATACGTAGTGATCACCGAAAGCAAAGAGTCCACGCGTATTATTATTTCCGTGGGCCTAATTTGCAGCTATGTAGTCTCTTGACTAGATCTGTCTATTCACGGAAACCTAAACAACGAAATAAAAGCGAAAGCAAAGCCACCACGCCACTGCCTGAAAGGCACTCCATGCGTTGGTCGACTCCTCCCACCGTATGCGGGAAATTTAAAAAAAAAGGCGGGAGCCGGACGTGAATCCGATTTAAATGAGGGAAGTCGGCCGCACAGGTCAATAAATCAGAGTTTATAAGAATGCTGGGAACGTGTAGATCGAGTTCCTGTGGCAAAAAGACGAGTTTAGATTCCTCTTCAGTGCACCTTTAATTCACCGAGCTGTGGCTTGAGAGAAGACATCTGCTGGAGCGTTCTCTGTCTTTGCCGGCACATGCTGCCGAGTACAAGGTTAGTACGACCCACCAAAGCAGGCCTTGCAGACCGATCGTGTGTACTGTTCGATAGAATACGAAGCAGAGCACATGATGTGTGCTATAATGCCATAATTACTCTCCGTAAGTATGTGTGTATAAGTACACTTTATTCAGACGTTACAAGGCAACCGCTGATAGTCCAGACATATTTTTCTAAGGAATATTAAGGTTGGAGAACATGTCCCATAATTATGGTAAGCGCACCCATGATAATTTCCTCATTCCGCAAATACTAACGAATTGTGGCCGTCAGATGACAGTATTTTTGAACGCGTAAGAGGGTTTATAGCATGGAAAGTGCATTTTTCAAAAGGGTCCTGCCCAAAGCTATGCATTTCTGTAAAATCACTTTTTTATATAATGCATGTATGTTTTTTATTTTTATCCACCAGTGCGCTTTCTTTTGCGTCGTTGATGCCAACTTTATGTGAAAATACCGCTGACCCCTTTTGTTGAGGCGTAAGCGAAATGTTTTTTTTTTCTTGCTGAAGTTGGCTAATTATTGCACAGGGGCGCGGACTCTCAGCAAAGCCTTCTATTGCTTTCTGGCTGCGCTCCTGACATCTATGCGGCATTAAATGACGATAACTTGACTCTAAATGCACGTTTCCCCTTTTCCGAAGTTTAACTCAGTCGATAGATACTACCTGAGGCATTTTTAATTTCAATGCAGAATTTTTTTTTATGGTGAAACAGCCTCCTGTTCTCTTTCGGATTGCAGCTACCTGTATATGCACTTCTCTTCTCCTCTCCCTTTCCCGCAATCTTCTTTCTTCCCTGTCCCATTCCGCGAGTTCACGGTGCTTCGGGCTCAACACCTCTGCCTTTCTTTGTAAATTAACATATCTTTCCCTTGGATGGCTTCCCGCACGACGACGCTGTTCAAGTATCCACTCATATAGACACATCCCCTCGTCTTTCCTTTCTTTATAACCTCATCCTGACAGTTCCCACTTATTTACTTCCTCCATGACCTCCTTCTCCTCCAACAAGCCTTTGGAAACCCAGAGCTGGCAAAGTTGCTTTGGGTAACATTGAGCAAAGGCGGGGCATAAAGACTGTCCAAGCAGATGACACCGAACACGTACTGACTCGCAACTGATTCAGTGCGTGTCCACCGTCTTCAGACGATAGCGGCCACTCCACCACACTCAAGAACCATGCTCACCGGCATCGCATGACCGCCGGAACTCACTTTCATGATCAGCGGCTTTGAAACCTTTATTAACGTGCAGGTGAACGAACAGAAGTCCTCTTTTAACGCTCTGACGTTGCTGTAAAAGATCCGCGTCCACTCAGCCATTCGAAGGATGCCTACATCGTACATCTCCTGACGACTACACCACAGGTGACTGCACAGTCTGCTAAAGTTTGAGCTGATTATGAGAAGCAAAATGAGATTAACTAAGGAGATCGAAGACGGGGCGGAGAGCCAACTTGGACGGGCGCGCTCGGGCGCCCACGCAGCGTCGCTAGTTGTTATTTTTGCGCAACTGTGGGTGTGCGCGCGAGTTCCTTAACAGCAGGAACTACGGAACGGAAACGGCGTTTCATCGGCGTGAGCGGCGAAGCGGAAGTAACGGGCCAGCGAGTTCCGCGCTATTCCACCCCAACCCCCCTCCGCTTTCCTCCTCTCTACTCCTTCCGCAGCCACGACCACGCCACGCAACGAGTCGTGCGCGGCGGGCCGAGGCAGACGAAAGGAAGACCGTGGTGTGTAGTACTACACGGCGTCGTCCGTCGTCTGCTACGGATCGCGGGAGCGCAGACGACAACAAAGCAAACGAGAACAAAAAAACGAGAAAACGCGGGAGCGCGCGGTCCGCAAGCACGCACGCTGATTGGTTCGTTCGAGTCGGTCCGCGTCTCTTTCGTCTGCGAAGCGCAACCTATTTTCGGTCCGGTGAAAAGGGTCGCGCCCTCTCTAGCCCACGCGGAACGCTACTGGCATAGTCTGCGTCCGGTGATGCAAATTCTGGGGAAAAAAAGAAATGCAAAGAACGGCTGCCCGCCATCGGCAGCAACAAGAAGATTGAGAAATGGAGAGAGAAACAACAAGGGGAAAGGAGAAAGGATAACGCAATACCGTGTTTAGTCGCTTGCAACTCGCCCTGAATACAGAGCAAAGGGCTTGCCGTCAAGACACTGCCGGCAAGAAATAAATGAAGAAAACAAAGAGATATGCCCACTCTTTAACACGAATACGCCTATATGTGAGTAAAAATAGATAATGCTTTACTCTAGGGCACACCCCTTCAAAAGGTGTGTGTTAGAGGACAACTTACTCCCTTTTTAGTCTGTTTACAACGATAAGACGACGTGGCACTGGTGTACATATGTAGATGCATGCACATGTAGTTGAATGGACAAGACCTGTATTCGTCGCAGGTCAGTGAAACCGCAGTTTTTTTTTCAAGCTATGTTTTTTTACCTGAAGGCATAAAGGGTGTGTGTAATGTATAAATGAAAATGATGGTTAAATCAATAAAACCACAATTCATACAAAGTTATTGACAGTTAGACACCACTTGACAAAGTTCCCAGTGCATTGCTTCTCACGTTTTCAAGAAAGGCTGACACGCATCGGCGGATAATGAGAGGACGTCTGTACCGTGATACCGGTGTTTCTATTTGTCACATATGTAAACAAAGCTGAGAATTCCTCGTGCGAATCCATATAACACGCACAAAGTTCTCCTGCTCATAATCAAAAGTATGTGTGATCTATATTCATCGTTAAAGCTGTCGAAAGATGTCTGGAACTGAGTGCGCTGCAAGTCTACATAAAATGTGCTGAACTATAAGGACCATCTGCAACCAGCATTTGTCCCTCACACATTATTCAATGTAACCAGTCCTTACTACTCACAGTGGTCAACATATGCAGATTTTGTTTTAGAGAATGCCGTGATGGATTTGGGGCGGCTTGAGTCAAAGTTGCAGCAAGAGCTATGTCCAACAGCACTTTTGTCTTATGTTCGTTAGTCTATCCGTCTGCCAGAAACTACAGCTTCCGCCACGACCTGAACAATGCCGATGCAAAATATGTCCACTACTGAAAATATGTCACACTGACGCCTAGATACATTATGTGCTGCAGGAGAGGGTGTCTATTTATTTATCTATTCATTGTACCGCAAATCTGCCTGGCTGGGACATTACATGCGGGGTGGACATAACATGACAAAAGATGTTAGTTGAGAAGGCTTCGATGACGGCCTTCGATAGCAGAATTGAAGGGCGGCACCTCAGTGATGGTGCCGATCCAGGCAGGTAATTCCAGGCACTAGCAGTTCGGACAAAAAATTAATTGGTGTTGATCCTTTTAACGAAAGTGAATGCACTTCCGGTCTGGTGACGTCACCCCCACCAAGCCAATGGAAATTATCCGCTTTGGTGACGTCACTTCTCCCCAGCCAACCGGAGTTACCCGCTCTAATGACGTCACTTCCCTCCAGAAAGTGGGCAAATTTTACAGCCGACGACACGTTTTTATTTCCGATGTGGTTTTAATGCTATCTCATTAACACCGTGTTTTGAGTGGCCCTCATTATTTCACCAGTGGGCCGCTAGGGGCGTGACAGTAGGCTGCCTCCTGTGTTGTAAGCTAACTACAGTGCCGGATTCTGATGCAGGCACCCTGGTAGTGGTTTCGCGACTGCTAGGATCGAACGGCTCTGGCTGGAAGACAAAGAAGACAAAGGAGGTCGGGGTATACGCGGGTAAACACGGTAAGGCGCGTAGCCTGCCAGACAAAGGGACGGCTCGCCGCACTGAGCGTGGGCAGCCCATAACTGTGCCGGAAACGGCCCGCCGCTTCGCTGCCGCCGCGGGTCCCTTTCGGTGGCAGTATAGCCCCACCGTAATCGTATACACTGCGACCGTTTCCGGTCGCCCAGAGGAAGACCGCGGCTTTTAAGTCGTGGAAAGATATTTCGCGACATCAGCAGCCGTGACTCGGCGCTTGAATTTAGGTCTCGGAAACCGACCGGCAAGGGGACACTCGCAGGGCTCTCATAAAACCGCCAGAGAAGCTTTTTTGATTTTTTCTCGAAAGTTCCGACAGTTAAGAAAGATCGGAAATGGGAAATATATATCTTTTTTTCATAAAAGGGGGAGACCTGATGACATAACTGTGCATTTTCGGCCAAATGAAACGCGAACTGTACTATTAAAAAGGACACGCGAAAATTTGCGCTTCTCGTCGCATATTTTAAGGGATACCTCCGAATAAAAAGATTGATTGCCAAAATCAGGAAATCAAGAATGGAAAATCTCGCCCTACAGCCGAACCTGTGTGGCTGACTCTAGCCACAACTATGGTTGACGAGCCGGTTTTGATTAAACATATAAATCATATAAATGAAGCATAGACAGTTATGTTAAAACTACGAAGGCCCTAAAAAAAGGAATGAAGGACAGTTACCTCTTCTTTGCTTACAGTTATGAGAACAGAGCTCCGAGGGTCACAAGTAACGGCATGCGCTGATCGCCTTTTGGAAATATGAACTAAAATCGGATTTAATTTCACCTCTGAGGAGCATTCGGAATAAGCTCACTTCTGTCTTGAAAAATAGATCACCCAGGGGTGGTATTCTCCCGGTGTCGCCTTTTGCGACGTGTCGCATTCGCTCTTCGCTGATTGGCTCGAGCCGCGGTGACGGCGGCGTGACGACACGGACCCGCCTTCCTGCTACGTCATCGTGACGTCGCCCCAATTTACTACGCTTAGTCGAACAACGGAATGCGCTGAAGCGATTCGCGCGGGCGACGGGCTACCGTTAGCGTACGAACGCAATCGGCAGTTGCGGCTTTTGCGCCCTTAGCGTGAAAACATGGCGACGTCCTTTCAAGCGAGAGCCGCCCGCTTCAGCCAATTCAGCAGTCCTTGCGATTCCGGTCGGCATGTTTACCGGCAACTACTGGTGTTGTTACTTTTCGCTATGACTTACCTTGCTTCGACGATAAAGTTTAAGCTGCAATTCAGCCTAGTTTTTTAGATACGCTCTCGATTCTGGAGCGCGCAAGTCTAATGGGACCTCCAGCTACACTGCTACCGTCTGCAACTGCCCGAAACGCAGCCGAAACCTAGCACAACCGTCCGGAACTAAAGAAAAATAGATTTGGAGCTTTTTCGCGGTGTTTTATAGACTTAAATGAAGTAAAGCGAGTTTATATTAAATTTGCAAATGTTTTTTTGAACATTAGACGTCGTGTGATGGCAAATATTCTTGCTATAAGAGATACGAAACTACTGCTGCTAGTGAATCAGCAGTGGTAAATTGTCGCTTCTCGGAGTGAACGAATGCCCCGCAGACGAAAGTGCCGGCGGCTTTTTCCGTTTCTTCGAGCATCTCTGAGCACTTTTTTAGGCCCCGCCCATATGCGACATGTCGCAAAAGGCGACACCGGCAGAATACCACCCCAGGTATGCACTATAAGGAACGAGCTATTCTTGCGTTGAAAACTAAATTTGCTCGATTTCAACAATGTCAATGCAGTAATGACCAAATACATCATTTAAATTCACTCCATTAATGCGAGCTAGGTTAGCACTACAGCGATGATAGTGTTTGCCTTGCATAACTTGATCTACATGTTCATAGCTGTCTATGTTCACGGGCTATGATGCTGCCTTTTTGTATGCATATTTGCTTCACGTGACTGTGGCTATGGCAGCTGATTGTTTAAAATTGGCTATTTATTGTTTTTATGTCCTGCGGCAAGGCACTTGGTGATATAATCACTGACGTGCGGTGTTGGGAATTGTATTTCATGCTCAGTGACGTCACTGTGTTGTGCATCATGCTGTCATTTCTCGTGTCATTTTTTTTCCGTCTGAGAAATGCCGGGTCCAATGTCCCTGACAGGCGTCAATATTTTCATAATTCACCGAAATGAATAAAAGAAGGCCAGAAATACCTTTTTCGCGATTTCAAAAGTAAGGAAATGAAATGGTGAAATATATCTATCTGGAAAAATAATGCGACTTGAAAGTCTAATTCTTTGCGTAAATGAAGCACGAAGTGCGCAATTTGAAAGAAACGCAAACGTCAGGACATTTTCGTTCATGGATATCAGATGACAGGTGAGTTTGTCACAACTTACTTAAGTAAGCAAACGTTGTTTTTAGAAAATGTGAGCTTAAACGAGGCAGTATTTGACTTCAATCGCAGCGTTCGGATTGAGTCCATTTCTGACATGAAAAAAAATTTTCAGCTTGAAAGCAAAATTCAGACTAGTGTCTTGCCGTCGTGAGCTGTACAGGGACCCTCAATCAATTTATACAAAAGGGTAGAACGAACTTTAGCCGCAAGAAGGTAGAAAATAAAATACAAGGAGGTGCAGAGCTATATGCATGTGTGAATGCGGCAACCTAAGAAGGAAAAAAAAAACGATTTGATGAGATTCTTACTCTTTTTTTCTCAAGTGTACTGCCTCATCGGTGTTATATGTATTCTCGGCAGCGCGAAACTTTAAACAATGCAGTACGATTCGTTCCCTCTAGATCCGTCTGTTGCATAATGCATTTTGTTCAAGAGAGCCGCCAGCGATGATGATAATTATTTCTGTGAATAATTATGGAGACGATGATAATGGGTAAGATGATGGATGAGCCATTGTTTAATGGGGATTTAAAGGCGTATTTTTGCTCTAATAACATTTCCTTATTCAGACGTCGATGGAATACAGGCGTAATTAGTGACTGACGTATTACATTTTGAATTTCACGGAGATATCAGTTAGGACCACCTGAGTGCCTTTCTTGCCTTTATTATGATGGCTTAAATTTAGAATACTTGGAAATCTGTTGTATTAATGCGAAATATTGCATCGTCCTAATTATCGAGTAAAATTCATCAAGGTGCAATGAGTATTTCACAAATGACATCGTTAGGCAATGATAAAAGTAAACTTTGTGGCGATACGTATCACGACACTCAAGACAAATATAGCTTATTTGTTATAAGAGCTCAATATTAGGACATTTTCAAAACTTGAAACTTGAAAACTCTACGCAAGGAACTTCGGGAGCAGTTCTGCAAATAATTTTGCATTATTGCCAGTTACGTTTGGTTTTGAGGTTGCGTGGTTGTGAAGTGGGGAAAGGCATATGCGGTCACCTCAATTGGAGAGCCGATACTCTACACCACACGCCATACTGCCGCCGATGAAGCACGTGTTTCGTGCGTATTGATTGGCGATTGTTGCCTTTTGCTTCAATACCCGACCCTCACCCTTCCTGTGAGGCGACGCAGCGAAACGCAAAGGTTTACGAATACGAAATTAATCAGCAAAGTATACATGTAGAGATTTACTTACGTAGAATATCAAGAAATGTTAATCCTGATATTACGCCACAAACCACCCAAGAAAGGGCTTACGAAGCATGCTGACGCACAAGTTTACTGAACGACAAGTTCGTATTATATGCAGCATTGCATTATTCAGACAAAGAAAAGAAACGCATGTTCTCCCACTAAATTCAATCCTAAACTAAACAATTTTGCGCGCTCGTCCTAACGACGGTTCGAAAAACATGTGCTTTGAATCTTTCCTGTACACTATGCGAAGGTCCACACATGTTTCGATGGTTCGTGATTCCTTTGTTTTTTTTTTTTTTTTTATCTGCTTAGCGAAGCCACGTCTTTTGACCAAACAAGTACTCCTTGGCAATCATGGCAGTGGACTCAAAACGACAAGGTTTCTGCCTGTTAGAAACGTCACCCGACAAAAAACTCCAACATGATAGAGAGATGAACGTACGGATTTACACAAAATGAAGGGCATTTTATGGCTGTTTAATTGCCTTAGGCAGATATACCGCTGTAATTGGTCACAATAGTGAAAAGCAAAAACCATAACAAGCAATACAGCTGTTTTCTGTGGCGTTGCGCAAGTTGGATCTCTTTTTTTCATTTATTTCCGAGAATGTTTCCTTTGCACGAAACACCTGGCACAAATTGCTTTAAGCTGGTGGCTCCATCTATGTACAAGCCGCAGTATGAAGAGACGCTAAAATACGCACACAAAGTTCAATCCATCAGTATGTCACGTTGACCTTCACAGCTGGGACACACAAAGTAGAAGATAAACAAAGAGAAGAAACCAAAAACGGGTGTTCGAAATAGCACCACCGCTATATCAAAGCGACGTGGAAAAGAACCTTTGCCTTTGTGCTGATCGAGCGAGACTGAACAAAATAGCGTGACGTCATCGTTGTACCCAGGGCAGAAATGTCAAGCGCCACGGCTTTCTTGGAAATAGCAGGTCTTTGTGCTCCCGCCCATCTGCTTAAAGCACATATCGAATCAAAAGTGATTATTTTCGCTGTGAATGAATGGCTGTGCAGAGCCTTTCTTCGAACCTCGGAAAAAACAAAATAAAAGCAATGAACTACAAAGCCGTATCGGTCTCAAACACACATGAAAGGCAGTGATATATAGCGCTTGAGACAATTACAGGCACAAAGCAAGGCTGTGGTTTCTGCCGCGAGATGTAGACGACCTAACGGGTGCGGTATCGTTCGGGAAGACGACGTTGCTGCCATTGAAGAGGTGTCCCGTACACTGTTCTTGTGGAGGGAGTCATCGCAAGAAGTTTTGTGCGACCGCGCGCATGATCCTTACCACGCATGCCAGATGGAATACATCATCATCATCAGCCTGACTACGCCCACTGCAGGGCAAAGGCCTCTCCCATGTCTCTCCAATTAACCCTGTCCTGCGCCAGTGGCGGCCACCGTATTCCCGCAAACTCCTTAATCTCATCCACCCACCTAACTTTCTGCTGCCCCCTGCTATATTTGCCTTCTCTTGGAATCCACTCCGTTACCCATAAAGGTGGTCTAAAGAGGAATTTTAACTCGTCTTTTTACTGCGGGAACTCGACGTACACGTTCCGAGCAATCTTAGAAACTTAGAATTATTGTCCTGTGCGGCCGATTTCCACAATTTAAATGGGATTTAACATCCCGGCGCCCGCCGTTTTTTGAACTCACCGCTCACGGTAAGAGGAGTAAACTAGCGCGTGGAGTGCCTTTCAGGCAGTCGCCTGGCGGCTTTGCTTTCGCGTTTATTTTTTTTTTTTAGGTTTTCGTGAGCAAATAAATTCAGTCAGAAGCCACATAGTCGCAAATTAGGCCCACGGAAATAAACATCCGCGTAGACTCTCTGCTTTCGCCGATCGCTGCGTATTGCTCCGCCGATGGCAGAGCGGCAAGCCGGCACTGGACTGGCTGAAAGGCACTCCACGCGTTGGTTGACTCCTCCTACCGCCAGCGGTGAGTTCATAAAAAGGCGGGAGCCGGTACATTTATCCGGTTACTTTTGGCAAACAGGGTACAAGACGTTGGTTTACAAGATGACAATAACAGGACAACGCAACGTCCACTGGCTTAGAGCAGCACACACATACGTTTTCTATGGGTGCGTAGATGTTCTTGTACTGAACAAATCGTTTTCGTCGTCACCGTGCCCTGTAGCTGAACGTTTGTTACTCCAAGCACCAAATCTCAAAGCTAGTATCTGTTGCGGCACACTCTGCTTCGTCGGCGACAAATAAAACTAAATGCATGCGCAAACTTGTTTTGCGACCCTTTCTCCAGATCCTCACCACGGCGCATGTTATGCAACACCGTCTTCGAGACACCACTTGTGTGACCCCGCCAGCCCCGTAACCACTGAGCGGTGGCTCAGTGGTTATGGCGCTCGGCTGCTGACCTGAAAGATGCGGGTTCGATGCCGGCCGCGGCGGCTGAATTTCGATGAAGGCGAAATTCTAGAGGCCCGTGTGCTGTGCGATGTCAGTGCACGTAAAAGGACCCCAGGTGGTCGAAATTTCTGGAGCCCTTCACTACGGCGTCCCTCATAGTCTGAGTTGCTTCGCGACCTTAAACCCCAATAAACCAAACCAACCAAACCAAACAAAACCGTTATATCCAACAGTCTGAGATGATACGTGGAATTCATTCCGCAGTTGAACACTTTTTAGTACAGCTTAGAGCTACACTAGCTGGCGTCGTTTCAGGTCTCGCCATCTTGGAGAGCGTGACATCAAATTCGGGTTGCATTCGGAGTACACAACGCTTCACAATGCACGCTCATCGCCGCCACCCCCGCACTGTCGTCTTTTTCACCAAGAAGTCGCAGTGTATTCTTCGTCATTCGAAAGTAACCTTCTCCGTAAACAGGCCGCAGAACTGATGGCCTCATGACTGGACAGGGAGCGCCATGGTGCTGGTACAGGGAGGTCAAAGCTGGTCTGATCCTTGTCTGAACTAGCGCTACATGGTGGCGTCCTTTTTTTCATCGCCTGAGGATGCCGGTAGTCGTGCCGTTCAGAGGTGCAATGCTGTGCACGGAATTGAGCTCCGCGGCGTTCCGCCAGTGTGTGCCAGAGAGCCGGCCGATTCCCGACTACGAGAGCGCTTCGTATTGTGCGATGAGATCCTCATGGGAACAAAATTCCAGCGTCAGCCGGCGTTGTCCCGAAAAATGAAAAGTGACGTCAGCAGTGACGTCAGCAGAGCGGAGAAATGCCACTGGCTGGATGGAGGTGACGTCTCCATCCCGACAGTGACGTCACAAGACTGGAAGTTACGTCACGGACAATGCCCATTGGTTGGAGGGAAGGGATGTCACGATGCCAGGTTTGTCTATGTTAAACCTCCGCTTGCCAACCAGGGCGGATAGTAGGTGGTGTACGTAGGACGAAATGGTGTACAAGAAGAGCATTGCTGGGGAAGTGTAACCTGGTTCTCACAAGCCTCACCAGTCACTTCCAGGCAAAGGAATCAACCGCTCCGAATGCTATCGCATTACTGCCACATACTGGAATTAGGTGCTCCTGTAGTTTTTTTTTCATTTGTTTAATACTTTCACGATACGAAGACATGGCATAATGCTTGGTGTTCCTCCACGGATTTGTGTCGCGATGCCACGTGTTCCGAAGCGAGCTGGGTGAGTCATACGAGTAGTCATGTTTACGGACCGCTAAGAGCGCGACGTACGACTTTGAAGAGGGCCAGATGTTAAGGTCTACACTTTCAACACTTCTTTCTAAGCGCCTATACAGCGCGCTTTAAACTCGTATCGTGAACTCTTGACATTTCCGCGTTGTGCCGCCAACACGTTGAGCCATTCACGCTTTGCCTGTTCGAACGCACCAGACAATGAGTTTACGAAAGAAAGAAATCATATGCGATCGTTCGATTCTTGGGTTCCCGTCACCCAGTGAGCTTTGTTTCAAGGCGCACGATGCGTTTTCTGAAGGCAGCTTTCCTACTCTTCTGTAGTTGTTTGAATGTGCTTCCACGAGGTGCCCTAAAAGGAACAAGACTGACATCACAAGAAGGGGAAAAAATAGACCAAGAAAGAAAGGAGAAAACTCGATTTGGAGACAGCCGCCAGTTTGACATGCATGGTTAGGCATGTTTACATGGACATTATGTTTTTGCCTGTCGTAAGCACTGTTAGTTGTGATTTGATATCCCAATAATCTCGCCGTACAATAAAACACTTTGATGCCCCTTACTTATAAAAACTGTGCCCCATTTGAATCAGGCCAACATGTTTATGGATTTCATTCAGAGAAACCTTAAATGTTAAGTTCAGCCTTTCTTGCTCGTCTGTTTTCGAAGGCAAAGACCAATTCCTCAGTAATCAGCTGAAAGGAATCCAGTTGAGACGGACCAGTAACGGCATACAGACGGTATCATACTTGATGTTATCTTTGCAAACAGCTTCCTGCGTGGTTATCGCCCGCTAGTCAAAGCAAACAGCCCGGCAGAAAAAGGAAGCAACTGTAATCGAAGCCAGCACCCGGCCCCGTGAAAAACAGCGCTTGTTCCGCTAAGGCCCGTTGTTTATCCAAGGCGCCCAAAACCCTGTTAGAAGTTTTGAATTCATGACCAAACGCTTCACCGTAATAGGTCCTCATCGCTGAGCGGACGTGGTTAAAACTTATTGTGACGGAACAGCCTGCGGTGAAATATTGAGTATTACGAAACAAACATAGTTTCTCCTGAAAAGTTATCAAAGACGTTCCACCCTTCGGTGTCGCATATAAAGAAGGCGCAATTTCTGTGAGGCTTCATGACGTAAGCGAAAGTTCCCTCATTCAGACCCATAAATTTCAATTTCGGGCTCTTTGTCCTAGCAGCAGCTTCAGAACTCAGTCAGTATAGAAAAATGGGACGATTTCAATTCTTAAAGTTTTCTGGAACTCGATAAAAGCCCTCTATTCGCCAAATTTTACTACTCAGATCCTTGAAATGGAGGAAATTCTCCGAACGGTACATCATCGGGCTATTTCGCTACCACCGAATATGCCAAGCATTTCTTTTTTCCATATCCCAAGCCGAAAAACAGTTGGCGCACTCCAATTCGTACGGTGCGTTGCTTCATTCAATGCGCATTTGGTGAAGCAGTTCAGTACCGAGGCGTCTTGGCCGCCATTCTCTTCGAGCAATGCTTTCACCCTCGAAAACCTTTCGTCACACTTAAAACTGCGAAATGAAATGAAAAGAAGCAAAACGACGAGTCAATCACGCCGAAAATTTTGCGATTTCATTGGTGCTGCCATTTAGCAGAAGCGAGAGAACTTCTCCTATGTGTTCTGACTTTTTTTTTTCCTTGACACACGTAGCGCGAGCGATAGCTATTTAAATTTTACGGCGTACGCGTGATCGCTCATCCCGACGAAAGCGAGTTATTCCAGGCTCAGCGCTTTTCGTGCGAATGCAGTTTCCCGCGGAGAATGGCATATCAGCGCTAGAGGAAGCAAATTTCTCAATGAAGCTATGGTTTCGCAAAAAAAAAAAAAGAATTCTGGCTTTCAGTGAACTTTTTGGGGTGGGGTTTAGCATCATGAAATTATCGTATAAGAAATCTTTCCTCCGCTTATTGCATTCATCTCGGAGTATCGCTCCGGCTAGCCAGCACTGCAATAATATACCTCTCTCTAAAGTAGACAACCGTTTGCCGTAAGTGGAGTTCAAAGAAACAGCGAGCTCACTAATGCAGCCTGAGCTGTCCATAAGTTCCTCAGTTCAGTAAGGCCAGACATAATCAAACGTGCACAAACCGAGCACAACGAAGTAGCACCGCATAATATGATAATTAAAATTAATGCGCCTCTAGAAAGTCGCTTATGTAGATCCTCTGGGAAGAGTATATCGCATATTTACAACCGAAAACTGGTTAAGTAGGGTATAACGTTGCAGTTGAACAACCAGATACAACTGCCCCGATTATCGGCCTGGAACAGTCGGCCACCGTGGCGAATAAAGCCACATAGCTTTCTCGAACATAGAGAATATAAGCTACCTATCAACTTCCCTTTCTTGATCTCATTCAACGGGAACACCCATACTTCAATGCCTTTTTTTTACATTCTAAGCAATTAAATGTAACGAGGGGCACAATACAAAGGAGCTGCACTCTTGTTACACTATGGAGTGCAACAAGCAGCACTAAACCTTAGTTGAAGTTCCGCGTTTTGTCCTGTGCTTTCCTCTCTTCGTCCCTCGTCGTTTTGCGCGGTTGCAATATGCACTCCATTGTCAACCACCAACTAGCCCGCCTTCACTTGTTACTCATGCTCTTGTTACACATTTAACATCTACCGCGACGCGAGCGCAACGGAGTAACCGTTGTTGCAGCCGGTATAGTCGCGTGACACGATGGGTTGCCCTTTTATTGGTCCTCTCAAAAAAAGGTAAAAAAAAACAAAAGAAAGAGAGAGCATGCCTGGACCAGCAATGCTTTGCGAGGCTTAACGCCAATTCAAAATAAATGAAAAATAACTAAATTTTCCAAAGAAGAAAAAAAAATTAAGCGAAAAACAGAGCATTAAAAAAAAACTCAAAAGAAAAGAAAACAAAAGGCTCGTCACAATAAAAGTTAGTCGCAGGCAGATAGCCAAAGCACAGCGTGCAGTCCGCGGAGTAAATAATAGTAATAAAAAAAAAAGAGAAAACCCAAGTCACTGCAAAGTCATGGTCACCGTAACAGTCTAAGAAAGCACTGAGTGCCGGGCACAAAATAAAAATCAGCCCATCGCGCAAGCGACGTGACCCCACGACATTTCACACAACTCATACAAAAGAAAGGGTCGTTGTGTCATTCAAGAAACAGCGCTCGGCTCGAAGTCTCTTCAAGACTAGGCTACGCCGCAGAACCTGCTCCGTCGCCACCGCGCACTTTCGCAACGAACTCGTTTAGCGCGAGCAGCTAGCTTCTCAGGCTGCCGCTTATGAAGCGCGAGAGACGAGAATTTACAACGACGAACAGCCTTCCGTTGAGAAATGTCAACGGGGTTAGCAGCTACAGCGTGGATCACGCTTCGAGCGATGGGACAGCTGCTGCAGCAACCTTCTCGTCGGAGCTGCACGTAGAGCGGATCCGTGCGGTTTCCCACGATGTCGTGAGAAAATAGCGCTCCCGAAGCGGTAGGCCTCGCACGCAGGCGAGCGCACCCGGATACATGCCCAAGCTGGGCGAAATCCAGTGCGTAGGAGTGTCCATAACCCCTATCGATGCGGCTCGTTTTGCTGGCGGCTGTGTAATGAGGTTTCCCTTTCGGTGGATAAGGACGAAGGATGAATGCTTGAATTCCCATAAACGGAACACCTGTTACGTCAAGCCCTTTAGACTTCCAGAAAGCTTTTTTACACTTGTGCTTGGGGCCCATCGGAATCCATTGCTATCGTGCCAAAGAAGCCGCTACCAATGTCGTAATACAAATCACCAGCACTACTGCTTTCATAAAAATACATGTTAGGTGTGAGAAAGAGACTCCAGAAACTTGAGTGGCGATATGTAGCACCCGAGAACGGATTATTTCGTCCGTTCTCACTTGGATCTCATCTGACACACCCTCTAATACATTTAAGCGCCGTAAATAACAAACCATTGTTAGCCAACTCAGCATGCGAACAGGAAATAGTTGGTGGTGCAATCACTGACAAGCGTGTGAATAAACGATCAGCCGACTCTTATATTTTCGCCCTCCTCTCAAGGATAAAAGAGTGACAACAGTTGCGGTACCACATGGTACCCTTTCCGCCTCATGAGAACACCCGCTTCCATAGCATGTGACCTGCTCCGCGTCACGTGCCTATTTTGAAGACCGCGTGATGATTTTCGAGAGCGCCCATCACTTGGTCCACCGATACCTTACAGTCTTGGAGCTATTGCTGCCAAGCATTTCTGTTATACAGCAAAAGCTGTTGATTGCACATATCCCAGTTCTGCGGCGTCTGGCGCAGTACTGCACCACGGTAATTGGTCAGCGCGCAGTGACGTCACGCATGACGTCATTGTAACGCACCAAGGCAACGCGTCACGCTAAGTGGTTTGAACCCACCGATGTCACTAGTGACAACATAGTGATGTAGCGCTCACTCTACCAGAAAATAGAAGTAATGAGTAAGGAATATTTAACAGTTTTAGCATAGTGGAGAACTACTAGTCTATATGTATCTAGCCACACATACTGACACCATCTTGACCCAGCCCTCTCATTGCGCATGCGCAGAAGGTGGCTTTTAATCTGGTATGCGTTTAAGCTATGTCTGCACTATGCTAAACCTAAATATTTCTTACTGATTGCCTCTTTTGGTTGAGTACGCGTGACGTCACTATGACGTCACTGGTAACGTCGATGCGTTCGGACCACTCAGCGTGCTAAAACTGCCTGTTAAGACCTCCACCGCAAATAGTTGCCGCTGAATCTCGCGTTACACGCTTTTTTTTTTTTTTCTAATAGATGATGCGTGCTCAGAGATGGGAGAAGCAGTTAACCACCTGGACAAAGAAGAGGCGAAAGTCGGCTCGTTTTGCACAGTGGGTTCGATTCCGGGGGCGGAGAAGATGCATGCACGAGTTAGAAACTATAGCATCGCGCTTCAAAACCGATAGAAAAGGAGCAGCTCGCCAACCGGGCGCATTACGAAAGTTTTCCAAGTGTTTTCATGCACGCTGTGCTGCTCCAACCTTGCAGCCCTAGGGGAAAGTGTGACGTGTACGCGTTGGTGTAGAATGAATGTTACTAGGATTCCTCTTCGTCGAACGAGTGCGGAAAAGAAAAAGGAGTGTTGCAAGAACGCCACGCTTACAAGAAGTGCGCACTTTAGCGAGTGGGCTGAGGGCAACAACAGAGATCCCGCATCGCTGCTGCTGCTGCTTTTGCAGCGGTAAATGTCAGAAGTGCGAAACCTAGCCTCTGTGTCTTGCGTGTGATTCTTCTGAAGAAAATAGAAAGAGAATGAAAAAGAAGGGCGACTAAAAAAAAAATTACAGGATTGCACTTCAGTGTGCTCAAGAGCGGTAATGGTTACAACAGTAATAGTTAAAAAGTTAACTGTTCAATATTAGTTAGCCAGCCTGCCAATTAGCACATCTTAGCTGCACTCTGATGTACTACACCGCTGACAATGCTATGCCGAAAGAAGAGCTCTTCTAACTCAAAGAGCTTATATTTAAAAATTGTGCAAAATGTTAGGTGAAACATCCCGTATGTCGGATGAACATATTACGTATTCCCTTGTACATACATATTAAGCACATTATACAGCCCACTCTTGGTGATTAAGATTTAATGAGAACCAAAAATGTGTTCGGACTGTGGGCGAATCGAATTAAGGACAGCCTGCTTAATACACTTGACACTGATGACCACAGAGTCAGTTCGAGTAAACCGAAAGTTCGAGCTAAGCGAGCTGGTATGAACATGTAATTAAAGTGGCCATTTCTCACGTGGTACATTACTCGGCTTGCCCTAACGGAAAAAGATACGGCAATTAAAGCATCCAAATTTCAGACCGAAACATTTACGTTGTTGTCTCGTTGTACCCAGCAACAACCTTTACGACAGATATGATACATCTCAGGAGCTGGGGGGGGGGGGGGGGGGGGGGGGGGGGGGGGGGGGGGGGGGGGGGGGGGGGGGGGGGGGGGGGGGGGTATTATACGCAGCGGTCGGCTCACGTGCTCTGCGGAATTATAATGAATTGCGCGTGGCAAAAAGAACAAAAGACAATGCGAGTAATTGTGTTTCTCGAGAAAAACAGGGCAGTAATAAGGACGCTTTCATAATCCGTCCGGCTCGCGGCCTTCTACAAAACAGGCGTGGGAGAGAGAAGACTTGGATTGCTGCATCGAATGGGCGCCGAAAGGAACGTCTGTAAGAAACAAAAAAAAAATCTACCAAGTAATGAGGTCATTTTTTAAACTGGTCAAAAAGCACGGTTCGTTGTATGGAGCGGACCTGAAATCATAGTTTAAACGGGCTATCGAATAATTACGCTGCTCCGTATCCGAATTTCTGAAGGAAAGATATACGTTTCTTTCGTTGACGTTCGAACCCTGTCTGCTCTCGAACGACGGGTCATAAAATTACATAAGTCGGACCTCGTTATAACGAAACGGTTTATAACGAAATAATTGATATAACGAAGGAACGACGATTCCCCGGAGAAGCTCGGTCAACACTGGCTATAACGAAGTTACAGCTATAATGAAGTAATCACCGTGCCCGTTCAACTTCGTTATAATGAGGTTAAATTGCATTTGTCTTTGAATTGCAAAGGCTTCCTGGTCTCTCGCACCGTTTTTTGTGCCTTTTTGCAGGCAGATATGGAACCTGCTGTGTCCTAAACATTTTCTTTTAAATGTGTTACGCTTATTCCCTTTAACATCTTCATCTAAACTGCCTGTCGTTATCTTTCCAGGACACAAGAAGAAATGCTGACTTAGGATGCGAAGAAGTATTGTATATTCTTGATAAGGAACGTAGGGCCAATATAGTACAACTATTTTCATTGGAATCATTTCCATTCTTATCACCCACCAAGCTTACTGGTTGACAACGGTGATTACCGGAGGTCGGGTGGTGCTCCTTCTAATGGCAAAGAGCGTTAAGGGACGGAGGCAGAATAAAATCGTTGGGTTCATTATTGTGTGTTCTATAGTGTCATCTTTATAGCAGGCCAGGTATTCATCTTTCCGGCCGACCTCTTTGACCTTCAATCAATTAAACCTACCTCTCTCTTCTTATTTTTATTCTCGTTTCATTATACTCTGCCTTGCTGCGCGTGCGTTCTTCCATGCAGCACGATCGGAACACAATAAGGCAACCGGCTTGAATTCGGGAATAGGGGTGTTCTTACGAACGTATTTCGACCGAGGCGAGATATAAATGCGCAGTGTACTGTGCGATTTCAGTGCACGTTAAAGAATCACAGCAGTACACTGAATGACAGTTACTGCGCCTCTCCTTTCGTAATTCCCAGTTGTTTAATGTGTATTACTATTAACGCGAGAGTGTTAAGGAGCTTGTGAGGCGGAAACGCCGCCGTCGTATAGCCACCGTCGTCGGCGTCGCCGTTGCGTCGTTAGTGCCTGAAAAATGCCAGGAGCAGCAGCGGCGGAGGCTTTGCGCAGCTTGAAAAACGCAAGCTTTACACTTATCGCTCTGAGTAAGTGTGACGTCATCGTTCGTCCTTGAGGAAGCGGAGTCGAAAGTTTTCATTGCGCTCGGGGGCCTCTAGGAGCAAAGCGGAATGATGCCGTCATGTGGATTGCATAAAGAGCGGGCGCTATCACGTTTTGCTGTTAAGGCGAAGCTTAAGCGTTTCCCAAGTTTTATTTCAGGCAACCCTCACACATTCATAAAACTGTATTTGGAAAGCGGCGTTTGCATCTAGAACGTAACGCGTATACTTGCACGTAGGAGCTCAAGAATGGGATGCTTGTATATATTCTTTGTTTCGCAAACACAACGCCCCTTGCGTTGGTGTATATACAAGCTCGAATGGATGGCCCGAAATGTTTACGACATAACACTACAGATGTCCTCGTTTCGCTCACGAAATGCCGAACGTTTACGACACGCTGTATACGCGTAGAAGGCGGGCGTTCCGGCCACAAAAACAAGGCGGCGATAACGATCTCCCTTCGTTCCTGACCTTCTCCAAAAGATCAAGCGTACCATCTCCGGCGTTCTAAACGCGCGTCCTGAGCCTTGTCTCAACCCGGGGGACGTGTTTTCTCCTGGATGGGAATTCACAGAGGGGTACGAAGCATGAAGTGCTCGTACAGGCCGGGTCTAAGCGTCTTTGAACAAACTAGGGACGCGTATACGTCCGCACTTCTTGCACAGTCCCTGCTATACTCCTAACCTAATCTCGCGTTTTATCAGGTGAAAAGCGGGCCCCGACACTACCTGTCATTAGGTAACAAAGCGAAAATATTGGTAGTGTTTTAGCGTATTTAAACTGAGTAGACGTGCGAAAGCTTGTGTTTAGAATGGTTGGCTCGTGGTTTTGCTTTGCTGAGCCGTCGGACTGGCTAGCGACGATATTAGACTCAGGTTAAGCTCCGATCGAGGTTTAAGCTGGTATTATATGTTCGCACCACAGAGGGAAGTTGATGAAGGCTCCGACGTGCAATGCACAGCGCGAGAATGTGTTGCAGTTCAACACGAGGCGTGATCAGCTGCGGCGATAACACAGTGATCTCGTCAAGTAGCCAGCGAAGCTGATCTGTTCGTGCCGTCGCGGGTTCGAATACCAGTGAGTCACGGCTATATTCATTTTATTCATTCATTTATTCAAGGTCAAGGTTAGTGCTTCACTGATGACCCGGCTTTTGCAGCTTTGGTCCTGAATTAGAGCTTTCATGAGCTGGTTATGAAGGCTTGGACCCCTGCGTTTCAAGTCTGGCGCGCTACTGGTTCAGCCTTGGACCCGGAAGCTCACGCATGTTCCAGGAAGGAAAGCTGAGAGAGAGAGAGTGTGTGAGCGAGCGAGTGTAGATGTGCAACATGCGGCTGGGCATCATCATCCCCGTTTCCTTCGTGTGGTGTTCACGGCGATCTACACCACTATAGCTGCCCAAAACATGACGTGGATAGGCGGGTTTTGCTGGTCTCTTAGTGAAGAGGACATGGGTACTAGAAGGCTCAGTGACGGACATCGATTTCACGCAGGAGAACCCCGTGTTCTGAAAAGATGCTTCCCTGTTTGTCACCAGGTTCACCCTACACTATTAACTGGTGCAGAACGGTTCCAGCTGTAAACCTGAGTGCGGTGTGAGTGCCCGCTAAACAACCTCAGCTGGTCTAAATACATAAGGAACCCTCCACAATGGAGGCCTTCTTAGCTCGTGTGTCGCTTCGGAACGTTTAACCTCGCATAACATACATGTATAACAACTATAACATTTCTAGGTCTCTATGGTGCACTCCAGAAAGAACCCTGCAGACACAGAACCAGGTCCAACATTCTTGAACAGAAATTTTAAATACTGAAAAATTGTAAGGTACTGTTACAAAAATTTTGAAATTAACGGTCCATTATTCCAAAGTGTAGCGAAATCTTTCTTTTAGATTTTCTCCATCATTCGCATCGAGCAGTTAAAACTGCCATAAGAAACCAATGTGAAACGCTTTTGACGATAGCAATAAATTAAACAGCAAAAAAAAAAAAAAAACAAATCAATCCTGCCGACGGTAGATCTGCGGATATATTGATTGTTAAAGTGAAATCTTACAATATATGAAAAAATTGCGTTCATAAACTCTTTCTCGTTCAAAAACACTTTTTTCAAGATTTGTTGGGTATGTGTGCCACAGACGATGACGATTTCCGTTCAACGTGTACCTAAAGGGTAGCTACGGCAAGGCAGTTACTGCCGTTATAACGCAATGCTAGTTCCGCTGGAGCAGCTTAACAAGCTAAACTCATAGACTCTTTGAACAATAAGCCCATCCACAACCTCAACTTTCTCGCGGTGAAAACCGCAGGCTCGTGTTTGTCGTTGTCCCAAGCGCGATAAATCATGCCCCCGCGTATCTGCCACTGAACGGTCTTTGTACTTGTCGTCGATCTCTGTCCCTCTGCGATTCCCGGAAATACGGCGTGTACAACTGTACGCGCGTATACCGAAAGAAACACTTGTTCGCCGATAGGCGTCTGCACACAGATGGGGTTGGAGACAAAGACGTATTCGTCTGCCGCTTCTTGGAAGACCACCTTGCTTGCTTGACATCTTCTCCGTGAAACTGATGACGTCATGCAGCTGTGTTGCAACTGTCGCCTGCCCGATCTGTTTCGGCTGGAGAAGCTGTTTTCTACCGTTATTTTGTTTTCTCAATTATTCTCTGCTCCTGTGACGTATTCTGTTGCTCACGCCTTTTGTTCTGCCTTGTGACAGTATAGGAATATTCAAGGGGGTAGAGAAAGGGAAGAGACCCTCTCCCCTGCCCTTTTTTTTCTAAGCTGGAAATTTTCTGACTCCGCAGTTTTCTGCGAATAAACTTCAAACAACGCATTGTGCATACCGAACCTTCCTCGCCGAAACCACCTGCTCCAAGAAATGCTCATAAATTTTCTACAGCATTAAAAACAAGCATTAGGCCTTGCGAAAGACAACTATAGCATTTCTTGAGGAGGCAGTGTTCTCGCCGAAGTAGGCACGAGCTAACTGACGCAGTTCGTGCAAAGTGTGGAGTGTATGGTTTAAGTTTGGTTTGGTTTATGGAGTTTGACGTCCCAAAGCGACTCAGGCTATGAGGGACTCCGTAGTGAAGGGCTCCGGAAATTTCGTCCACCTGGGGTTCTTTAACGTGCACAGACATCGCACAGTACACGGGCCTCTAGAAGTTCGCCTGCATCGAAATGCGACCTTCGTGGCCGGGATCGAAGAGAGGCGACTTACATTTGGTTGAAGGCCATAACCACTGAGCCACCGCGGCGGCCAAAAGTGTGTGCGCGTGTATGGCGTTTAGCTGTTTAGACTGTGGCGTTTAGCTTGGATTATTAAGACAAGTAAATGAAAAATAATGGAAAAAAAGAAAACGCTTGGAGAGTGCCATGGAGCGTGCCGGTAATACAATTAGTTAACGAGAGTTTCTCACGAGTCGCCAGCGCTTCAGTCCTCTCGAAAGTGAGGGTGAACTATTTATCTTACCATTCTTCTCAGCTTCGGAGTTCCAACGGCTCACAACAGTCCAACAATCCGCCCAGTAGCGGATCCAGTGTTTTGGATATACCGGGTGTTTAAGGGAGCACTTAAAAAATTCCTAGAAATAGGCAGGCCAAAATAAAACGAAAATCTTTTTAGTGATGAAATTTCAGCTGCTGCTTACGAAAGCTGTTATGAAAATGATCATATTCGTTAGCTAATTGACTAAAAATGAATAATTCACAAGGAAAATTACTGACATTCACTAAGGAAGGATCATGTTTCGAAGTAAAAAGAAATGCTATAAGGGTGACGTTTTCCAGTATTATTTTCCTTTTTTTTTCCACACAGCGCATGCCCGGAATATTCTTCTGCTTGACGTTGCATAGAATGCATCTGCTGATGTTTTTTGTCAGGCTCTGAGTGTGTAAATACCTTGCATAACCTTTTGTTTTTCGATTGGAATCCTCCCTGCTGTAACGTAACGCTTAACTGGCAATGTAGGTGCTGAACAAATTAAACAAAACAAGTTATGTTTTTCAGTAACGTAGAGACATGGGCTTGTTTGTTCATATTTCCGGGTTACAGGCGCTTCAAAGGACAACGGACGGTGAAACAGAATTGAGAGGCACAACTCTAAAGGCACAGCGGTGGTCCCGGGTTCGAACCCCGGACCAGGGCGAATCTTTCTTTAACTACGAAGTCTCTGAGAAAGCTGTATAGCTTTCCTGTGTAGCCGTATGGCTGTGCTCGGGTGGATGCCAATGAGTAATTACTCCCTTATTACAGCTCTAACTCCAACAACTCTATTTGTGAACGGCGCAACTTTGTTTGAAATCCCGATGTTTAAAATACCGATTTTTAAAACCTCGATGTTTTATACATTCCACATTGCTGCGACACCAAACGACATTCGTGTAACCACTTCGAAGGGAGGTAATCAAGTTCTTTTCTTCACAAATTCACAGATGGCATGCTCACGCAAGCACTTCCTAGTCTATCTTTTCCGCCTCAATAATTTTTCGTGTGCACTTGTCCTTACTCTTTCCGACTATAAAAAGTACTTATCAAGGAGCCGCTTACCATCCTGACACGGGTTCAATAAGCACAGTGTAGTGGTTAGTGTCAATAGTGAGTTCGAAGGCTCGAACAGGGCTATGCCAACTTCTAAAACGACGGAGAAGTCATTCTCCAAAGCCCTGCCGGCCGAGAAAATGAGTTTGAAAAGCAAAAATGAGCCCATCAGACGCGCAGGAAGCTCAGATCTAACGCAACATCCGCCGAAAAAGTGTTTCCCCTCCCCCCACCCCCCTTCCTCCCTCCTCCATTTCGAATAGCTTGCGCTACTTCACCGCGTCATGCATTTCGTCTTGCTTCTTCGATTGTGTAAGAAAGGTAGACATTGCCAACTACTAAGGCCGTTATTGTCTGAGCGACGAAACAAAAAGAAAATGCATGCCGTAGTGCAACAGAGCCGGCAGTTTGAGAGGGAGAAAGAGATAATCTCCCTGCTGAAACTTTCCATATTAGCCACTCCTAGGGAATAATGAGGATATAGAGTCTATATGATACGGAAAATATTTCGACATCCATGTTTCCCATATCACCCCTATATAACCTCCATACCCGTTCTGTATAGTTTTATATATTTTCCATTTGAGGTGGATGACGTCATACGAAGTCTATATTTTCTTATATGCGTAGTCTTTTCGGGGCTTGAAGAAGCATAGCTTCTCTGGCCAGTTGGTGCATGGTTATGGAAAAAAAAAACAGCAGAAAAGGACGCGTTCACAAGAAGGAGTTGGCAGGATGACGCTGGAAACAACTGAATTTTACTCGTACTCCCAGCATAGTCCTGTCTACTCCTTCTTGTGAACGCATCTTTTTCTGCTGTTACTTTTTATGTACCTATATAGGCCACACCGAATCTGCATGTACAGCCTCGTCAAAACTATGGAGCCCAGGAGCTTTGCTTATGAACCGCACTGTGTGGTTCGTAATGCATCTGGTTCGAGACCGAGGCGCTCTTGGATTGTCTGACTCGTTCAGCATCGCAGGTCCCGGCTCCGAAGGACGGTGTCGAACTCGGTAATGAAGGAAACTGTACAGTAGGTTTACTTGTACATATTTACCGTCGAGATAGCACTGCTCCGGTCACAAAACAACATCCCGTTGAATACGCTTCGTATTCCCCAGATCCCCGACTGGGGAATCAACTTCGGAGAGCGATGTCAAATCAAGCGGGCAGTTGTGGGCACTGGTGGTACCACCCACGGCAGGGGTGGTGCTGATGCTCTCTCGCAGTTCGTTCGATGGAAAGGGGTCGAGACAGAGTCATCAAACACTAATGTGTCAATTTGAACACTGCGGCGAGTCTTCTGTTCGTTTGCCTCCGTGGGAATTTCCCGCAGTCTCCCAGCAGGTGAATGAACGCCCTCCTACTTCCCCGCCGGATGACCGAAACACGAGACCTCTGTCGAGGACACAACCGTCTTTCCGTTAACCGCAACAGCTTGACCTTCCGGTGCATCACGCCATCCGGCGACCCGAGGCTTGGCAACTTGACGCCGCCGCCGTCGCCGTTGCTTCCGCCGTCGCCGTTGCTTCCGCCGTCGCCGTTGCTTCCGCCGTCGCCGCTGCTTCCGCTGTCGCCACTACTCACCGCATGAAGATGACTCAAGTCTGCTAGGAATTCCTCCCAGGCCCGTGTTCGCCGGTCTTAACAGTCTCCAGCGCTCCTAATTTCCTGAAGGCAAGAAGATTTCTGGTCATTCCTCCCCTAATGGGTAGGACTTCCACGAATGATCCAGGAGTCCGATTACAAGGCTTAAATGCAAGCCTCCCTGGATCTAAAGTTTGACAAAGACTATACCATATGATCTCGACATGGTTCACATGGAAAACTTGGACTTAAATGACTCCTCATATGGCAAGTTTCACTAATGAAAACCAAATTTCAGCCTGCATGGGAAAAGCGTTGACAGCCTACCCTGTGTTGGGGGGGGGGGGGGGGGGGGTGGATGAGAAGAGCATTGAGAGAAGGGCGCAGAAGAAGATTAAGTAAACCAAATGTACAAAAAAAATAGAAATATGCGATCATTGTACTGGGGTGAATGCACATAGAATGGAAATGCAAGAAGGTTAAAGTTTCTGCTGAAGAAAAACGCCTAGAAGATGGGCAGGCAGACGAAAAGGTCACTGTGCATGGCGAACGCATCGTAGACGGGGATACGAGAAGGCTTTAACAGTGCAATGTCCTCCCCGAGGGAGGCAAAAAAAAACAGTTCAGTGCATGATGCTACTGTGAGGGTCTCCATATTACCCTCATTCGTCTGCATATGCGATCACTGAATGCAGATATGCCGCACTTTTAAACTGGGTAACAGTGGTCACAATGGGGACTGTTCGCTTGACCTGGACGGTACCGGAAGCTTCTTGCGAACTCTGGGTTCCGTCGTAGACAGTTCGAATTTGGTGCCGTTGTCACTGGAATACGTCACCAAAGGACATTCCGTTTGCTCTGAGCTTTCTGCGCACTTCAGGCCCTCTAATTGATTGGATTTGATTGATTTATGGGTGTTTAACGTCCCAAAGCGACTCAGGCTATGAGGGACGCCGTAGTGAAGGGCCCCGGAAATTTCGACCACCTGAGGTTCTTTAACGTGCGCTGACATCGCATAGTACACGGGCCTCTAGAATTTCGCCTTCATCGAAATTCGACCGCCGCTGCCGGGATCGACCCCGCGTCTTTCGGGTCAGCAGCCGAGCGCCATAACCACTGAGCCACCGCGGTGGCCTCACGCCCAGTTTTGGATTTGTGCGGAAAAAAAGCACCTTATTTCCACTCGCTGCAGGCCCTTAAAGAATGACCTTTTCTTTGTTTAAAAAACTTATACGGCATCTTGTTAACCGTGCGATTAATTTATCAGATTGTTTTAATTAGGAAGTTAATTATTAAATCTTAGGTAAATAGCATGCTAATCAGTATGGTTTTGTAAATAACAGTTGTCCGGTGCGGCTGAGAGCATGTTCCTCAAAAGATTTTCTTTCTATTTGAGACAAGCTATTCTTATGAATTTTTGTAAAGGGCCATTATCCACCGCGGTGGTCTAATTAAATTAATCTCCAAATGGTCCAATTAAATTAGACCGGAGCCTTCCAATTCGCCGTCCCTCATCACGTGTGTAGCCTCGGGACGCTAAACTCCACATGCCCCGTACCGCGGTAACACCTGGTATATGTGAGGAAAGCTGCGAATCTCGAACTTTCCAAACATGCAGATGTTTACGACGCACTTTCGGAACGAAAAGCTCCACTACTCGCATGCAAAGCTGAAGGTCAAATGACGTTTGGATTTGACCCCTAACTGGAGGCTCGTCGCAGGTGCGGCAGTGACGTCATACCACGTGATTTGCCGCAGCTGCTACCGTTCGCTCTGCCGCTGCGCCGACCGCCGCTGCGCCGACCGCCGCTCCGACCACTCACTCTCGCCAGTTGTGTCACGTGACTGACCACGTGATTCGCCCTTGCTGAATAAAGGCCAGCGCTCGCTGCCTAGACAATGCCGAGACATGGAGCCAGAACTGGTCACCGGGTCGAGTTGTTCGACTGAAATTGGAGGGGCCGGGCTGCTTCTAGAGATCCCTACGACAGAGAGAGTCACGAAGCCGCGTTGGCTAGAGATAAGTCGCGAAAGCGGGGTCGTCTAGTTGATGAAGAGGATGAAGAACGGGAAGAACGTCTGGAGAAGCAGCGGCACAGGCAACAAGAGTCTCTCAAGCGGAAAAGGGGAGCGGATCCTGCCAACGTCTCCGCGTCAACATCGGCCACTGGTTCGGTTGCCTTTCGCTTCGTATAACCCGGCTCAGCCGGGCTGAGCCACAGCCATTCTTCTTCGTCACGAATAGCGCTCCGTCGGGATCAGCGCACGGCTCCCAAATGTCACGAGTCACTGCTGCTCTCTTTGAGACTGTCACTTTCTTTCTGAATGAGAGTGTATCGAACCCTCCCTGAGATGACAGGAATCCGTCTGAATCACGGAGGGTTTATTAAGATCTTGCAGCTCCTGAACGCGCGAGCGATTGCTTGAGATTTTCAGGTCCCGTCTTCTGGGCCTCTCACTTTCCAGGAGGCCATATTTCTTAGAAATAAAATATATAAAATGCAATACAAATAGAAATATTCCACTGCGGGCGTAGTTCTTAGTTTTACCTCACTCTGAGCTTTGCTGAAGTTTGAAATTATACATATTCCACACTTCGCTCTGTAGTTTAGGGTATATCTTAAAACAGCCCGCCTAGCACAACGACATTTAACAACCCTCGGCCGGCGTGTCTATAAAGGTGCGATGGAGAACACGCATTGCACTTTGATGTCTCAATCTGTGTATAGAAATCTATGCAGTCGGTCCCGGCAATAGTGAATAAAATGTTTCAACTCGATTCAAAATCTGCAGTTTTAAATTGCAACTCCCTGGCAACGAGGAGGCTCATTCCCTAGCCCGAGGACTCACATTCCGGGCAGGAGTCGAGCCCCCTCTACGAGCCTCGGAGCGCCTGCTCTCCTTCCGTGATATTCTCTCGTACTACCGAGACAAACGAAGGGAATACGCACCCCCAGCTCCATCCGTCACCATAGCACAGGCTGCACATTGGCGACAACTACAAAACCGGACTGCTCCATACCCAGTAGTGCTGCACGCCCGATACCCAGACTAATTCGCGTCATCATGCAAACTTTGCGGCAAACCAGGAGATTTCTTACACACCCTCCTCACATGCCCCACCTTCCCTCATCCCCCATCACCAACCGCGGCGGAGTCTTACTGGGAGTCTCTTCTGACCAGCTCGTCCGCTCAAGACCAGCGCCGGATCATCTCCAGCGCTCACAGAAGGATTGCGCTCCAGGGGCTATCCTTCGCGTTGTAAGGGTGCCTCCTCCTCACACTGAGATACAAGTGCCATGTAGGGGGCTTCACCCCCACGATTTACATCACTGGCAATAAAAGTTTCCACCGCCACCACTACTCACTCACTCACTCACTCACTCACTCACTCACTCACTCACTCACTCACTCACTCACTCACTCACTCACTCACTCACTCACTCACTCACACTCACTCACTCACTTACTCACACTCACTCACTCACACTCACCCACTCACTCACTCACTCACTCACACTCACTCACTCACTCACACTCACTCACTTACTCACTCACTCACTCACTCACTCACTCACACTCACTCACTCACTCACTCACTCACTCACTTACTCACTCACTCACTCACTCACTCACTCACACTCACTTACTCACTCACTCACTCACTCACTCACACTCACTCACACTCACTCACTCACTCACTCACACTCACTCACTCACTTACTCACTCACTCACTCACTCACACTCACTTACTCACTCACTAACTCACTCACTCACACTCACTCACTCACTCACACTCACTCACTCACTCACACTCACTCACTCACTCACTCACACTCACTCACTCACTTACTCACTCACTCACTCACACTCACTTACTCACTCACTCACTCACTCACTCACTCACTCACTCACTCACTCACACTCACTCACTCACTCACACTCACTCACTCACTCACACTCACTCACTCACTCACTCACACTCACTCACTCACTCACTCACTCACTCACTTTTGGATCAATCAATCAAGGTAAGGCTGATATCCTATGGCAGTAGATAAAATTTGCGCCATTAAGATATTTCACAGTTTTTTATCATGTTCAAAAGCTCGTGCAGGTGCAGCCTCGAAAGGCATTTCCTGCTTCGCACTCCATAGCAAGAATACCCTTCCTAGAGAGCCTCTCGAGGAAACGCGCATTGTTTCGTGTCAACGCATTGTTTGAGGCGTTCCTTTGTTAACACGCGCTGCTTAAATTCCTCTTTCTGAAGTGCGCCCCGTTTCAAGCCTGTATTGTTTCAGACGCGCACTGCGAGGGCGTCTCTCCTTTCAAGCCATGAGTTCTCGCGCGCAAAGCCTTCTATCAGCGGTCTGGTGACTCACAGGCTTCGAAGCCGAATAGTAACTTTCATCTGTTATTTTTTCAATTTTCGTTTTGTAAAGCGAGACGGATGTGAAAGGGGAACGGCACGCTTGCGAACACGGAGCGTGTATCGTGACACCGAGGACCGGCTCGCCAGACTGGAAGTCTGTTGAGTCACCAGCCGCTGAAGTCGAATCAAAGGTTTCTTGCCTTTTTTGTATGTGTGTGAGTTTATGAAACGAATGGGAGCACTTACGAACTCTCGTGCGCGTTGACTCAAACGACAAGGGCGTGCTAGCCAGACTGGCTGTCGCCGTTTTCCGCGCTAGAAATTAAGAAGGCGGCCTTGCCGTGCGGAACGTTCGCTCGAGCGTGCATGCGTGCGTGCGTGCGTGCGTGCGTGCGTGCGTGCGTGCGTGCGTGCGTGCGTGCGTGCGTTCGCGCCTCAAACACAAATAAAAAGTGTCCTAGGACTCCTGCCTGACGGAACTTGGAAGCTAAGAACCGAGAAAAACAAGATAAAAAAACATACAGCCAGCCGATAGCATGGACAACCATTGAAGCGAAACGCATTTGGTTTATATCTGACAAACTAAACAGGGCGTTACAGTGTAAACCTGTTCATTCAAACTGGCTTAATTCGAACTTACGTACCAACTGACGCTTCGGGGTAGTCAAAATGAAATGCATTAGAAAGACTGTCTTTAATCTGAACTCTGCGAAATTCAAACAAATTATCGGTGTCCGAACTAGCGTGAATCGACTGTATTTGACGGCTGTTAGTGTTACTGTGAACTGATTGGCTGCCGGAATAGATGGACCCCTCCAGCTCTTGAGAATTGCAATTCATTCATTCATTCATTCATTCATTCATTCATTCATTCATTCATTCATTCATTCATTCATTCATTCATTCATTCATTCATTGAAGCTTCAATCAATCAACCAATCAACCGATCAATCAATTGTTAGGTGGTGAAGAGCTTTGGGGAAGAAGGCTTCGTGGTAACCATTAGGGCTCAGTCTCACAGTACTCGCACAGCTCATTAGCCTGGGTCGCTTTGGGACGTTAAACCCCATAAACCAAACCAAACCATCATTCATCCGAAATTTTCTTTTCATTTGCTAGGTGCTAACGACGATAAGCGGTGTGTGGAGATTGAATGTATGGTCTAACAAAGTAGTTGAAATAATATAGTTAAAAACGGGAGAGAACACCACTGAGAAAGAGCACCTCTACGTGATGCTTATTACGACTGAAGCTTAACTTATTCGAATGGCATGACAAGACGGGCTCCTTGATCGAAGCCTACCAAAGATGCTCAAAAACGTTTCAAAGTAGACGCTCATTGCCTCGTTGAATACTTGCTTCAACGAGAGTTGCATCAGCGGCACGAACAGGCCCAAAGAAACCGTTGCGTGGGTACCTTCGCTGCAAACTAGACCGCTGCGATGGTTACAGAAACTATATGGGTTCGCGATTTAGGTACTAATGCTCTTGGCAAAGGGAAGAACAGGAAGGCAACAACTGGGTCTAATAGGAAGTTCACTCCCCGTCAAAAATCTTTAACCCTCAGCGTTCGCTCGCAGTGGTATTGATGCTCCTTTAATTCCTCAAGCAATGCAGTATTCAAAGAACACGTCAAGCAAAAAGCTTCTCTACCGCGGGAAGAAACCTTCTCATTTCAAATAACTTCAAGTCATTTCAAGCATTGAAAGTTCCCGAGTTCTTTAATGGTGCTGTCATGGCTCCATACTGCGAGTCGAACGGAAAGCCTTTGGCTTGAATACTTTTTACCAAGACTGTACACCCTGAAGAATTTAGCACATGTGTAGTTTTGGTTGGTTGGTTTATGGGGTTTAACGTCCCAAAGCGACCCAGGCTATGAGAGACGCCGTAGTGGAGGACTCCTGAAATTTCGACCACCTGGGGTTCTTTAACGTGCACTGACATCGCACAGCACACGGGCCTCTTGAATTTCTCTTCCAAAGAAATTCAACCGCCGCGGCCGGGATCGAACCGGCGTCTTTCGGGTCAGCAGCCGAGCACCATAACCACTGAGCCATCGCGGAGGCTACATGTGTAGTTTTGAATCGAAAAGCTTCACTAGGCTCGTCAACACCGCACGTCGCGTGAGCCGGAGGCCAGATTGGCCACTTCTGCGCATGCGCGAAACCGAGCGACGTTACGCGCAGCGCAGGTGGCTGCCGACTCCGTAATAAAAAAAAAGAATAAGCACAGAAACAAGAATAAAAAAAAAGAAATGAAAGAAATAAAATATCAGAAATAAAAAAATAAATAAAAGACAAACAGTGCGCCAGGAAACTCTCATATCTCGGTGGACACCCGAACCGCGCCGTAAGGAGATGAAAAGATAATTGGTTTTTAAGGGAAGGAAACGACGCCTGTCTCTCTCATACCTCGGTGGATACCCGAACCGCGCCATAAGGGACTTAAGGAAAATTAAATGAAATGAAAATTGGTTTTAAGGAAAGGAAATGCCTGTCTATCTTGTCTTGGTGTACACGCGAAAGGAATGAACACCACAGTACATGTCTCTAAAGCAACCTTCTAAGACACCACCGTATTCACTACATGCGCGTCTCCTCCCCCGTCTCCGTACAGGCAGTGTGTGGACGGCCGAACGCCTCCACCGTTATCGTGGTGCTCCCAGTGCCTACATTTCTGTGCCCGGCAGCACTAAAACATTTTGAACCCTCCTTTAACGCCATTGCCCCGGCCTGTAGTGCGGTGTCTTCTGACATCTATCACATGGTGTGGGCCTGCCCCTGGGCCAACCCGGCCATTCCCCCCATCCCCAACCCAACCCGGGAGGACTGGGAGGCGACCCTGCTCTGCTGCCAGGACTTACCGGCCCAAAAAGCCTTAGTTGGCCGCGGGCCGGCGGCCACCGCCTCTGGTGTCCCATGCTAGGGACCTCCACCTAGTGTTTGTAAGGATCAGTCCCTTAAGGGCTGATCCAAACGTACCTCCTGTCCCTTTTCAATAAATGTTTTCACCGCCACTACCCACCCAGTGCATTGTGCGCGAACTGCGACAGCCATGACGTCAAACCAAGCGTAACTGAACCTTTTCGCTTGTGTAGTACACAGGCATAACCACAGCTAAGCCACTGCCAATTTTTTAGTGACAGCGTGTTAAATCCTTCAACATGAACACCGGTTGATGTTCGAGTTCGATATTGTCCTTTAACACTTCCCACAAAGGCCGCTGTTTGCAGATATGTTATCGAGACTATAGCGTGCCATCGTGGTCCGGCCTCAGAAGACGACGACCGTCCCAGTACGCCTGCCATACTGGTTTTCGTGGCTGCTTAACTGCAAGGACGGCGGCGCGCTGTTCCGTTCCCGTCTGGCTGAGCGCGTGCAGCCGAATATATTTGTGGAGACCAGACGACGACTGGTGTCTACGATTCGTCTCCACAAGGCCAACAATGGACCTTTCGAAAAAAATTAAGGCGGAAGCCTTTAATGTCTCATCGTTGTAAGCAGCAGTTGTCGACAGAAAATGTCACGCTTTTCAATTGGTGGAAACGGTCGTGACGTCACAGTGCGCGAATTTCAAACGGGGCCAATTGCACTTTGGCTAGTAACCATGCAACCAATTGAAGGGATCGTATAGTGATGCTCCAATGAAGTGGGACTGAGCTTAGTTAATTGCTTAATTACCAAATTAACCTAATTAGCTTTACTAGTCAGGCCATATAAATAAATAAAACCGATTAAGAAATTGGTCGAGCTCAGGAATCGAACCCCGGTCTTCGGCGTGAGAGACGAGCATTCTATCCACTCAGCCATGCCAGCTTTTTTGTTTTGTCTTTATTGCCGTTCAAAACAGCCATGCCAGCTCGATGGTTTGGAACGAACAAAGGCGCATCTAGTGAATACGATGTCTTCAGTCACTCTCATCCTCCTCCATTCCCTTCCGGCGAGGTTTAGGTGTCCACCGACAAATGAGAGACAGATACATTTCCTTTCCTCAAAAACCAATTTATCGACGAGCGAGGCATAGAACCGAATGGGCGATGGCGTTCTATGGACTCCTTGGCAGCGTTGCAAGACGCTGTCGCGTTCCACTCTTAGGGGCGAAGCTTAACATCTTAACCACACATCAGTGACCACACTTTAGGTCAAAAAAGTGCCCCCCTGAATTTTGACGGGTGTCCACCGAGATATGTGAGACAGTTACTGCGTAATTTCCTTTCCTCAAATACAATTTTCATTTTCTTCATTACGGCTCCTCTTTATCTATCTTCTTTCACTCCCACTTCCTCCCTTCCTCTACGGTGCGGTTCAGGTGTCCACCGAGATGACAGAGAATTACTGCGCCATTTCCTTTCCTCAAAAAGCGTTGCGTTCAAGGCATCGCGCCGAACGGGTGGTGGCGTTAGGTGGACTCCCTGGCAGCGCTACAACGCGCTATCGCGATCCACTGCTAAAGGCGGAGCTTAAGCGTCATTAATCAGCAGTTAATTAGTATTCAGCCATTAATCAGTAATTAGCAATTAATTAGTGATTTGCCATTACTTAGTAATTAGTACTCAATTATATGTGACGCCACCAGTGCCACAGAAACAGCGAAGGTGGTGCGGAAAACGCTTCCGCCTCTACCCACTTTAGACAGTCAAAGTGCCCCCTGAATTTTTTGGTTCTCAGGAAATGGTTTCGTTTATGGTTTATGGAGATTTAACGTCCCAAAGCGACTCAGGTCATGAGAGACGCCGTAGTGAAGGGCTCCGGAATAATTTTGACCACCTGGGGTTCTTTAACGTGCGCTGACATCGCCCAGTACATGGGCCTCTAGAATTTCACCTCCATCGAAATTCGACCAGGAAATGAAAGTTGCGGCAGCTGTCTCACTTCTTGGTGGGCACCTCAACAGCGCCGTGAGGGAAGGGATGTAGGAGGGAGTTAAAGAGCAAAGAGAGGGAAGATGCCGTAGTGGAAGGCTCCGGAACAATTTCGACCACCTGGGGGTCCTTAACATGCCCTTGCGCCGCATAGGACACGGGCGCCTTTTTCATTTCGCCTCCATCGAAACGCGGCCGCCTCGGTCGGGTTCGAACTTGGGTACTGCGGCTCAGCAGTCGAGTGCTATAACCACTAAGCCGTAGTGGCGGGTGGGCCTTTATAATTAACAAAATCACAGCCTTCTTGACCTTGACCTTAAAACGACCTTGAGATAAGTCATGGCTGACGTTGCTATGCACATATACCTAACCATGTATGGTCCACTTAGTGAACCACCTCTCACCTTGTGCTTTAACCTTCAACTTTGACCTTGCCCTTGACCTTGTCATTTAACCTTGCCCGTCGACCTTGACATTTGACAATTAACTTTTACCTCTCAAGTTGGCGGAGGCAGTAAGAAAACCACGTGGTAATCACGTTGTGTCACTATCGTGATTGCTCTTAAGAATCCTACGTGTGCAAACATCCACTTTCTCTTCGTCAGGCTGTGGTAACGGCGTCAGGATAGCCTTTGGCATGGGTCTGACCATCGATCAGTCTTTGTCTCCATCAAGCCAATCAATGAAGACGAATAAGCAGCTGTGAAATGGTGGGCGGAATTAAGAAACAATAAAAGATGTACCAAAGATAAACCATCTTTTATCATGCTAATGTAGTTTTCACTATATGAAACTCGGTTTGGGAGAGTTGAACCGCTGCGTAACTATTTCGGAACAGAAGAGTCAGGGCATTGGGGGGGGGGGGGGGGGGGGGGGTCGAGAGGGAGAGAGAGGAACAAACATTTAATGTCCAACATAGAAGGAGCGCGCCCCAACATCCTCGGACGCAGGCCGAGGCCGAGGATGTCACGGGGAGACACCGCCTTGGATCCTGGCCGGGATGTGGTGTTGTTCCTCGGCGGCCTCCTCAGCAAGTCCGGCGAGCTTCCGCTGGGTCTCGGGGTCCGAGCTCCGCAGCAGGGCTTCCCAGGCTACTTCACTATCGATATTCAGTGCCCTTCCCGGGGAAAAAGAGCATTTCCAGACAATGTGATCGAGGGACCCCTCTCGCCGCTCTGTTGACACTGAGCTGTTGTTAATTCGGGGAACATTGCGTTCACGAGAACTGGATTCCGGTATGTACAGGTTTGGAGTCGCCTCCAGGCTATCGCCTGTTTATTATCTAACGACGCGTCTGGCAGTGACGCCGAGATGATTTGTAGGTTCATTGGCCGGTCTTCCTTATTCCAAGACACCGTTGGCCTCCGCCGCGGCCTTGGCCCTCGTCACCAGCATAAGCTCTGTCCTCGGGTCGGAGTTATTCTATTCGGCGCTGTTGATCTGACTGTAATTGTTTGGCATGAAAATAACCTTTCCTTTTCGCAAATAAGCATTGTTGGAAGTTATCGCTGTGTGGCCTATCTGTCCGTGCCACACAATTCTTCATATTATGCGCCAACAAGGCCAAGGCGCGCTCAAATCCACACTTTTCCACTACCTGTGGGAATGTTCTTACGCACAGGCAGTAGCCTTCACCCCCAATCCCACTCATTCATCCTGAGAAGCTGCTTTACGGACCGCTGAGCCCGCCGCCCCAGTAATGGCGTGGACTTCTGGACCAGTTCGGGTCTACCCTGGAAGATCTTTTCCTCTTGTCCAATAAGGTTGTTTAAATCCATCCACCCCAAGCCATTGGTCCTTGAAGAGAATTTTATTGGTCCCTTGTCTGAAAAGGGACAACCTTCCTTCGGTTGTACAAAGTTACAGTGCGGCGACTGATGTCGCCCGATAAACAAAGGTTATTGTTTATTGGGGTTTAACGTCCCAAAGCAACTCAGGCTATGAGGGACGCCGTAGTGAAGGGCTCCGGAAATTTCGACCACCTGGGGTTCTTTAAAGTGCACTCACATAGCACGGTACACGGGCCTTTATAATTTCGCCTGCAACGAAATTCGGTTGCCGCGGCCGTAACCAATAATCAACATAGATACAGAACGGCGACTATTGTCGCCCGCCACAAAAAAACACGAACAAAAGTGTCCCACGAAAGTTCACAAGAGTAAAAAAAAAAAAAAACGGGGGAAGCACGCGGAGAAAGAGAGAGAGAGAGAGAGAGAGAGAGAGAGAGAGAGAGAGAGAGAAAAACTTTATTTAAAGAGAAATTCGGTGCACGCCCCAGGGTCCCCGCACGACCCCACTGCACTCAAGCGTTTATGTTCCTAAGGTCCATAACACTGGCAGCCCGGCCGGTGGCGATGGTCTGCACGGCCGGGTCCTCCGAGCGCAGCAGGGTCTCCCAGTCCTAGTGCACTGCACGGGCTCGGGCCGGCCCGAAAGCCCGGGCCGGGCCGGGGCATGATTTGTTTTGCCGGGCCTGGGCCGGGCCCGGGCCGGGCTTGGGCTTAAAGCAGGGGACCCGAGCTGGGCTTGGTTCCATATAGAAACGCCTGATGTCCGACTATTCATTCAATATTGCAGAGTGAAGTACACAACTGCGGCATTGGAGCAGCGACACGGATGAGCTATGGGTTATAGTATGCGCTGAGAAAAAAAAAAAACTTTGCTTTATTCATTGACTTATTTATTTCCTTATTTGCACGCTGCGGTGGCTTAGTGGTAAAGGCGCTTGATTACTGGGCCGGTGAACCAGGGTTTGCTTCTAGCCTCGGCGGCCGCATTTCTATTTCGGCGGCAAGCATGACAGCCATGTACTTTGTAGTATCATTGCTCGTTGAAGAAACTCAGGTGGTCGAAATTATCCGGAGCCCTCTGCTTCGGTGTCTCTCACAGCCTGACTCCCCTTGGGCCCTTAAGCCCCAAAAACATAGCTTTTATTTTACAGCCATATTTTTCTCATGCAAGAAAATTCACAAACTAATGCGCGTTTGGTTTTCTTTTTGATCAGCTGACCGGAACGTCTCGTAAATTAAATAGCCACAAAAGCTCGCCAGAGTTTGTAAATCTCATCTGATAACCACATCTATCCCTCCTCGCTTCTTCAGCCTGGTTGACATGACAAGTGTTTTGCCCTGTAAGGTATCACGTGGTTCGCGCGTTATCTTCTCCTCCACCAGCAAGAGTGAACTTTAACCGGTCCTAATTGGCCATTGATCGTTCGTCATCCCAAAACATACCTATACACTTTAGAAATGCATTCTGGAAGGACATATTAGTGTAGGACGCTTATAGTCTTCAAAACACACATCGTGAAATACTCAAGCCTTTTAGCTTTTCTTTTCTGCTGAAAGGCGACCAGTTCGGCTATGAGTTAACCTGTGAGATCGCGTTCACTAAAAAGATGTCATCCCACTGCTTGCTAGGCAGCTTTAATGTTTATTCTTCCGGGCGACAAAATATAACTGATTAAAATCATGGGGTAATGCAATGTAGCCTGTTACGCGCGTATGCAGCCCTTTTTATTTGGCTTTCGGAACTTCCGAGTATATCTTAGCGCACCTACACGAGATCTCTGTCCAAAAGCGGGCTTGGCAAGCACTACTCTTTATCGCTTCCTTCTGGGTTAAAAAGAACCAACTTTCTGCAAGCCAAACTGTGGTTTCAGAACCTTTGTCGGCCAGTTTCTTATCGGTCTAGTAGCAGTCTACTTGCTCAGAGTGAGTAGTATACCTCAAGCGTTACTGTGAAACGGGCCGGTCCGAGCCCGGGCTGGGCTTCACTCCGGGATTCACGGGCCGGGCCGGGCTCGCTAGAGGGACAAATTTAGCGGGCCTGGGCCGGGCCTGGGCCGGGCCCGGGCTTGAAGCCGTGGGCCTGGGCCGGGCTCGGGCTTCAGGTCTCGGGCGCGGGCTGGGCTTGGGCCTCAGATTGAGGCCCGTGCAGTGCTCTACCCAGTCCTCCCAGGTCTTGAGGTTCTCTAGGTCCCGCGGAGGAGGGTCCGCCGGGCAGAGGGAAAGGATGGGGAGGGAAGAAGCGAAGGGTTCTGGGCACAGGGCGCATGCCGGAGTGGGGAAGGAGGGATGATAGTGGGCTAGGGTAAGGGGTGAGGGGAGAGAGTGTGTCTGTAGTCTGCGCCAAAGTGTTGCTTGTTTGTTATCTAGGGATAAACTCTAGCTATCACTCCTCGCACAAACATCGCGCACAACACTTAATATGAGAGGAGCCGCACCGTCACACGGCCCCCGCTGGCGACGATGAAGCAGGTGCTCCACCGCCGCAGGAGCTCGTGTTCCGGTAACGAGACCCAGCCTAAACATGCCTGCTCAAACAGGCGCTCGCACGCACTGCAGCAGGGGGTACATGGCCCTTTGCGGACGGCCCAGCAAAGACGCGACACCTCTCTTGCGCCACAACACGCTCTCACCTACACACAAAGACAGGCGCACATATCACGCAATGCCATAAAGGAACCGCCACCAGAGACAACTATATACCCGCTCACCTACTGACACGATACTCTAAGAAACATGCGGCGTGTGCCTGGTTTTTAAGAAACTTGCACCAAATTTTTTTTTGCTCTTACAGAAGCTATTAGGGCTAGAGGCAGTTATCCCTGCCCATACTTGAAACTGCGCAAGCTTTAAAGCAACTTCCACTGCCGGAGACAAAAGAACGAAAAAAAAATTAACTTTAACCGTTCTAATAGAATACTAGACTGAAGTGGCAGTGGTATTCGTCGACGAAAGGAATGAGTAAGAAAATTGGAAGTGGCTTGGCTCAGCTATGCCAGCATATACGTAGCGAGAGGTATGGTATATCCCTGGCTACGTCTAGTGAGCCTCACGCCAGCTCTACCCCCCGCACCACCCCTCCCTAGATAACAAACACGCAACACTCTAGTGCAGACTACAGACACACTCTCTGCCCTCACCCCTTAACCAAGCCCACTATCATCCCTCCTTCCCCACTCCGGCATGCGCCCTATGCCCAGAATGCTTCGCCTCTTCCCTCCACATCATTTCCCTCTGCCCGGCGGACCCTCCCCCGCGGGACCTAGAGAACCTCAAGACCTGGGAGGACTGGGAGACCCTGATGCGCTCGGAGGACCCGGCCGTGAAGACCATCGCCACCGACCGTGCTGCCAGTGTTATGGACCTTCGGAACATAAACACTTGAGTGCAGTGGGGTCGTGCGGGGACCCTGGGGCGTGCCCCGAATTCCTGTGTAAAGTTTTTTCTCTCTATATTTGTTTTGCGGCCTAGGGGACCGACGACGCGAGTTTTTCGCATATCCTACGCCGCATAGCGTCGGCCTCGCTCTCCTTGGCTGCCATGACAGTGTGTCTTTTGTTGTTGTTGTTGCGACTGAGAGAAGGATGAAATGCAAAGTTACACGGGCCTGCCGACTGGCTCAAGCCGAGCCACCACTGCTGCCACGTGCAGATAGGAGAGAGAGAAAAGATAAGAGGAAAGCGCCGCGTCACCATCATTTATAAACTGCGACTCTCCTCCCCTGTCGCGCATGCGCAGTAGAGCACGGCGCGCCAGCTGCGAGTCGCGCATGCGCAGTCTCTCTCTCTCGGTCGGAGGCGAGTGGCGTCGGCGCCGCCAGCTGTGACGTCACTCGGCGGCTCCTATCGGTCAGAGGCGAGCAGCGCGGCGCGCCAGCTGCGCGGCTGTGACATCACTTGGCTCCTCGCGCATGTGCACAAGTGGCGCCGAAGGCCCACAGCGAGTCTGCGGGCAATGTAGCTCTCGCTACAAAAGCGAAAGGTTGTACCGGCCGCGGAAACTACGACATATTATGGCGGAAGCATTTAATGCCAAATCGTTGTAAGCAGGAGTTGCCGACAGAAATGTCACGCTTTTCAATTGGTCCAAATGGTGTGACGTCACAGTACGCGAATTACAAACGGGGTCAATTGTACTTTGGCTAGTAACCATGCAACTAACTAAAGGGATGGTATGGTGTTGCGCCAAGTAAGTGGGACTGAGTCTAGTTAATTAGTTAAATAACCAATTAGCCAAATTAACCTTTGTAGTCCGACCAGATTAGTAAATAAAACCGAGTAGGAAATTGGTCGAGTTCAGGAATCGAACCATGGTCTCCGGAGTGCGAGACGAACACGCTAACCACTCCGCCATGCCAGCTCGATGGATTGGAATGAACAAAGGCGCGTCTAGTGAATACGGTCTTTTCGTTCACTCCCATCTTCCTCCCTTCCCTTACGGCGAGGTTTAGGTGTCCTCCGAGATATGCGAGACAGATGCATTTCCTTTCCTCAAAAAGCAATTTACCGACGAGCAACGCGCAGAGCCGAACGGGCGATGGCGTTCTGTGGACTCCCTGGCAGCGTAGACGCTGTCGCGTTCCACTTTTAGAAGCTTAACATCTTAACCACACATCAGTGACACAAACAGCAACACAGCGCTTAAAGCCCCAACTCCAAGGGCCCTTCCTGGGCGTACGCGCTCAGCGTCGGCGCTCTTGGCGTACGCTAGAACCGGTCTGCGCATGCGCACTGCAGGAGACGCCAGCGAACCTCGGCGAGGCGCCGATATCTGTCACTGCTAGATATCTGCGCCAGCGCTCGCGCGAGCGCCGGAAGCTGCTCACCGTCACGTCTCTCATACACCAATGGAAGGACGCGGTTCTCGGGACATCCGGTGCGGCTTTTCGCGCGCTTTTCAAAACTTGCTGTCTACATTTTTGCTTGGTGCCGAGGCTGTTCGCGCCATGTCCCAAAATAAAATAATAAATGAAAGTCTGATCGCCGCAGTAGAAAGGCGGCCGTCGCTCTGGCAGGCGAGCCATAAAAGTCATAAAAATAAGCTAATAAAGGCAGCGTTGTGGCTTGAAGTGGCAGCGGAAATTCTGCCAAGCCTGCGAAGCACAGGTAAGCCGATATCTTGCTTGTGACGAGTGCTGATTGAGTGAAATGTGCTCGAAAACGCTTGTGTTTCAATCGTGCAGAGGGTTCCGCTCTAGCCCAAAAGCGGTGGAAATCGCTACGAGACAAATTTCGCCGGATATATCAAGCGGCGACGGAGGCAAAGAAAAGTGGCGCCGGGGCCGAAGAAGTGGCCGACAGGTCTGGCAACCACACAGCAGCGTGAGCACAAGCGCGAGCAGCGTGCGGCAGCGCTAGCCAGCGCTACCAGCGCCTAGTACCATGGAGATGCGTACTGCTGCCAGCGCCTGTCGTTGCGCGGCGCCAAGAGCGCCGACGCTGAGCGCGTACGCCCAGGAAGTGTCGTTGGAGTTGGGGCTTAAGGCTTTCGCCACACCGCACTTTAGGTCAACAAAGTGCCCCCCTGAATTTTTATTACTAAGATGCGTGGTCTGCAGAACCGTGGTGGCTTAGTGATTAGGGCGCTCGGCTACTGAGCGGGTGTCCCAAGGTTCAAACGAGGTCGCAGCGGTCGCGTTTCTAGGAGGCGAAACGCAAAGGCGCCCGGAGCCCTCCACTAAGCAACCTCTTTGCTCTTTCTTCTTTCAGTGTTACAGCGCGGTTCATGTGTCCAGCGAGATTAAATCAAATTAAATTGGTTTTAGAGCGTAGCTCTTAGCCGCCCGTTTCTGCGTTTTGCGGCGTCGCCGTCGTCGTTGTCCGTTGCAACCAGCAACTGCGAAAACAATGGAGGGGAGCTTGGAAAGCAGAAAGTAAAAGCGCAACCTCCTCCCCTCCTTAGCAATCGGCGAGCCAGTGGGGGGCACAGCTGTGCATAGCAACCGTGACGTCACACAGTAACGGTAAACGAGTGCGCGCGCGTCGGTGGTGCCAGCTGCACCGCCGCTCCTACGCCAGACGTCTCGTTGCAGCCGCGGCAGGCTCCGAGCGGCCCAGTGTTTCCGCACCAAGCGGTTCGGAGAAGCGGCAGTGGGTTGACCGCAACGCTTTCGCCAAGCACACTTTAGGATTTCCAGTCTCTTCGATATTTTTTTGAGGAAAGGAAATGCGCCGTATCTGTCTCACACGTCTCGGAGGACACCTTAACCAGAGGGAAGGCGCGTAACTGCCCTCTGGGAACAGTGGACACCTCAATGCGCTTTAATCTACTGGAGGTAGTGACAGATGTGCGCTGCATGCTTTGGCATTGACAACGTTGTGCCAGAAACGCTGCCACCTGCCAGGGTGGCAGGGTGGGTAGGGACTTTAATGTAGATATAAAGACAAGCGGGAATTTCTTACCACTTATGCGGGAGAACATGGTTTGGTTTGGTTTGGTTTGGTTTATGGGGTTTAACACCCCAAAGCGACTGAGGCTATGAGAGACGCCGTAGTGAAGGGCTCCGGAAATTTCGACCACCTGGGGTTCTTCGGGCCTCTAGAATTTCTCCTCCAAAGAAATTCAACCGCCGCGGCCGGGATCGAACCCGCGTCTTTCGGGTCAGCAGCCGAGCACCATAACCGCTGAGCCACCGCGGAGAACATCCCGTTCCTCTCGCTCGTGACGGCTCCCACAGCTGTGACAACCTCACGACATACTTGCGCAGACCTTGTCTTTGAGAACCAGGCATTGGAGCAGTAAGTCGAGCATATATCCATCTAGTTCTCTGAGCACAAAGCTTCCTTCATGACAATAAACAACTGTTAGTGGAATGTTTCTTGAAGAAGGAATATGTGTGAAAAATAACAAGTTGTCCGCAATTGTACATACATGTCTTGCTCGAATTATTTGCCTCAATCTATCGAAAAACAGAAACAGCTTATTTGCTGCGCTCAAATTTCGCATTAGGAAGTAAGGTAATCGTCGGAAATTTTTTGGGGAAAAGGAAATGGCGCAGTACCTGTCTCTCATATCTAGGTGGACACCTGAACCACGCCGTAAAGGGAGGGCTAAAGGAGGAACTTAAAGAAAGAAGGAAGAGGTGCCGTAGTGGAGGGCTCCGGAATAATTTCGACCACCTGGGGTTCTTTAACGTGCACTGACATCGCACAGCACGCGGGCGGCTTTTGCGTTTCGCCCCCATCGAAATGCGGCCACCACGGTTGGGTTCGAACCCGGGTAATCCGGCTCAGAAGACGAGCGCCTTTCCACTGAGCCACCGAGGCGGGTTCCCTCAAAAAACACTAATTTATTTTAAAGAACAGAAAGGCGGAGTAAGTGTTTAACATCTCAACCGCGCCACCTGGAAGTGCCGGAAACGATCGTGTTCTTGCTGACTCCATCAAACCTGTACACATATTTCAACAGGGACAGCAGTCAGTCTAGAAACGATACATTGTCGAATCCGGGAGGTGCGGGGTTCGGCCACCAGTGCCCCCGGGGCACAACCGCGGGTTTTCCAAACCATATTTTATTGCAATAACAATCGAAGCCTCCTCTTCAAAAAGATGCAGCCGTCTTCCGTCAATTAATGCTCATTGGCATATAGGGGTGTGACGTGTGATGCATCACGTGATTAGCGGAGGCTCGCGGCGGGAAATGCGGCACTCGGAAGGTGCGCTCGTCCGTATGCGGACGTGCCAAGCTCTCCGTTGGCACGGTGTTGTGATTGTACTTCTGGCCACGTGGGCCCGATCAAGCAGCAACCTCGCGACGGTGGCGGTGCAGTGTGGTGCTTGTGATGCCCCCCTCCTAGCCTAAGTGGATTAGGGCAGCGGACTTCATTGAGCGGAGGTGACCACGGCAGCAGCGGCGAAGGCCGAAGATGCGAAGGTGGCTTACGAGGGCACAGACAGCAGCGGAAGCAGCGGTGACTTGGCGGCGCCAATTAGGCCGAGTTTACCCTCGGGTCGTCGGACTGGTGCTACGCACAGTCAAGCGGTTGCGGTTAATTGAAGACGGCTGTGTCCTCGACAGAGGTCTCGTGTTCTGGACATCCGGCGGGGAAGCAACTTCGTTCACCTGCTGGTAGACTGCGGGAGATTCATTTCCAGCCGTGTTGGATTACTCCGCCTTTACCCCTTCCCATCGACCGAGCTGCGAGAGAGCGGAACAGCCCAGCACCGCCCGCCCCTGCCGTGGGTGTTAACACCAGCGTCCACTTCAGTCCATCCGATTGGACAGTGCTCTTCGAACTTTTTTCCCCAGTCAGGGATCTGGGGAATCCGAACCCTATTTAACTCGGCTGTGTGTGTGACCGAGGGAGAAGCCTGCTAGCTCCCGTCGACTCCGGTTGACGAAGAAGTTCCCTTCCACTGAGAGTCATTTTCAGTCGCTCTTTGTAAATTATGTTAATAAGTGTATAAAGTTTTTCGTTACCTTCCTCTTAACCCAGTCTCTCTCCCATCCTCCTCGTTCCATCTCCGGTCCGGCCATGCTACCCGGGTCGCAACAACGGAGCTAGAAGCAGGGCCGTTGTGCTCCGTACTTAGGAAAGAGGGCGGCCATATGTGTGCCTTGCGTTTATGTATTTCGCGGTGCATTGGCAGTGCAGTAAGAGTCGCACAGAGGCCCTATGTTTTCGCACTGTCACACGTAATAATATTCAAGTGTCCCCATAAGTTGTTTTTCTATGCCTGTTGTTCGGCTACTCTGGGGTGAAATGCTCGGGATAATGAGTGTCTGATCCCGCCTCGAGCAGGCCAAAATCAAGCCATTTTGATTGCCATCATCATAATAAAAAGACATGCAGTACAATGATTGATGAGTGCGTGTTTTTACGATTGGTGCGCTTAATGCATGCTGTCATCAATGACGATTGATGACAGCATGCCGCCGTATGGGCTTTCGGGTGAGTGACCTGTGTTGTTTTATCGTACAATGATGTTACTACGTGTAATGAACATGGAAATGTGTTTTGTGTCATTCATGTGCCCAGTCATGCGTTTTGCTGTGTTATTGTATGTATGGAAACGTTTTTTTTTTTTTTGCAAAATGCATCCATACATTTATTTATCTTTGCTTCATGTCTTGCTATGAAAATGACTGCATTCTGTGATGAGCAACAGATGCTTGTAAGAAACTTCAACGTTGCGGTCACTGTTGCCTGTCGCCGGCTCCCTGACCTCGTCAAGCTGTCCTAGCAGCTTTCTGTCAGGGAGTCCGTCAACATTGTGAAATGTTGAAAATAAAGATGAACTGAACCCACGATGGGAAAAGTAAGAGTTGAGATTCAATGGATACTGCAACAACGTCAACCAAAATAGTTCAGGGACAACATAAATGATGCGACGCGTCTAGGATGTCGATGGTTTCGAAAATACGACGTTCTTGAGAGATTGTGCGTCACAAAAACGGGCAGGGCCATCCTGGCTAAAGTAGGAATCAATCCGGACACGGGTCCCACCCCGAACGCAGAAATTAAGGAGGGAATCAGAAGGTGGCTACCCATGACGACATCCCGATGACATCAAACTGAAACATAATTTCTCAGCCTTATTGAAAAACATTTTTCTTGTCTGTCCAGAGCTGTGAGAATAAATGGGTTTGTGTTTGGTTTTGTACATTTCAAAATATGTTTGTTTTTCAGAATATGTATGCGCTTTACATATTTTCAATGCCGCGATTGTAGTATCTCACGTCCTTTTGTACATGTAGTTTGAATGTCTGCCATTTCTTTTGTGAATATCTTGTATTTGGACCTTTCACTAGCCGAGCTGGCTATGGGTCCAATCAAGTTCTGATGTATTGGTTTCACGAAATAAAATGATGATGATGATGATACCCCCTTTAACGAAGAATATGTACCCCGATCATAATAAGATCAGAAGAGAGAAAAGAGCAGAGGCCATTATTCTCCAGTATATTGAGATAGGTAGCGTATGCGGATGTTGCGGGTGCCCACGACGGACGAGCAGTAGCCGCGGCAGTAGATGGCCGCGGAAATGTCGTTACGGCTGCCTCTCTAAGTGCGCGCTGTGCTGCAGAGGCGGAGGAAGTTGTGGTAGCATTGTCTTTCGTCGGCACGGAAGCGAATTTCATCATAAGCGACAGTCAAACTGCATGCCATCCAAAATTTTAGTGCACTCAGAATTTCGTTCGCGGCGGCGAAGAATCTCCACCAGCAACAAATTGCGAGGAAAATTACGCAGATCTGGACACGCGCGCATGCCGTCGTCCCCGACAACAGCCGGCTCACGAGCTAGTTCGAAGTTTATACCACCGGGATAGTAGGACCCCTTCGGGCAAGGGAGCGGTGAACGCATGGCAAAATATGGGGAAATGACTCAACATTACAGATTGGAACGTAGGCTGGAACGTAGGCTGAATTCTTGAATGACCCACCGCTGTATGTGGGTGCATACGGTGTTCGGCTACAGCTCAGCTCGAGGACGCGGGAGCGAATCTCGACTGCGCCGGCGGCATTCAGATAGAGGCCACATGCAAACGCGTCCGTATGATCAGCGTTGTCGGCTGTCATTAACCCCCTCATGCCGGCGTATCACGCATAATACAGGCTGTAAAAATGCGACTAATCTTCATTTATGCTGGCATATGCGTATTAATTTATCCAGTATCACAGAAGCTACTTTTTCCAACATATTGTCACGTAGCAGTTGGTACAGGTAGCACCGCGTCCAGACGGCAGAGGAACGCCAACACCGAGATGATGCCAGCGCACACCGAGACGCGTCCAGGATGGAACGTCCAGTTTCGTCTTCTTCAGCAGCGAACAGCGTGGCGCACGAGCTGCGTGCCGAACAGCCGCCGAGCGGCTGTTGTTGTAGACGCGGCAATAGTGTTACGGGGATGTCACGGTATTGCCGGTACGGTAATATTGGCGGCTGCTCTGAGATGGCCAGCACTCAGCTCAGACTCCAAGGGCCCATCACCTTATTTTCGTAAATATTGTTACCGGTGAACTGGTTACTGAATAAGTGAACGAATCGTGAACGAAGAAGTGGCGGTGCGCTGGACGACGACGACGTTGACAGGTCCTTTCCTTTTCATATTCTCATTGCTACCGATGCCTCGCAGGATCGTGAAAAGGCAGGTGTGGGCATTTTTTCACCTGCATTGGGATGGTCCTTTTCTCTCCGTCTCCCTGACTTCACTCCAATTTATCTGGCCGAATTATTAGCTGTCATTCTAGCCTTACGTAAATTAGATCCTGCCGTTTCCCAAGTCATGGTTATGACGGACTCTCTATCTATTTGCTTTTCATTATCATCACCCTCTGAGTCTCGGGCATTACGCCTCTTTAAGCAGCTGATCCCGCTCCATCTAAATTCGGTGAGGTTGCTTTGGGTACCGGGTCATGTGGGCATTCAGTTAAATGAGGTGGCTGATTCATTAGCAAGGGCCTCTCTCTGTGGCCCAATAATTGCTGTCCTGCCAACCTGCGCATATACAGCTGCGGTGAGGTTTCGCAGTTACACAATATTTCAGGAATTTTCAGCCTCGGCGCTTACTTCATCTCCCGAATATAACCACCTTCTGCACCCTTGGAGCAGCAAAGACTGGAGTTCGCGCAGACTGGAGGTCTCTTTCACGCGTTTGCGATGCCGAGTTCCTCTGCTAAATTTCTACCTTCACAGATCTGGTCTGGCGGTTTCTCCACTGTGCCCATTTTGTGCCGAGCCTGAGACAGTGGATCACTACCTGCTGTTCTGCCGCCGATTCTCTTCTTTGAGGAGGCGCCTATTAGAAATTCCGTTTCACCAGCTGGGTCTGCCTGTGACCACTGAGGTTGTTCTTTCCTTTGGCGCTACTTCGCTGGGACGAAGCAACAGGAGTGCGCGCTGTGCAGTTCAAAAATTTCTTGTAGAAACACAGCGACTCCCATGCTAATGTAAATTTTATTTATTTATTTTTCTATTTGTTTTCATTTTTCTGATTATCAAACAGTTCATTTATTATTATTATTATTATTATATTTTTTATTTTATTTTTTTTCTGTCTCTCTTTCAGTCAATACAAAATTGAACCATTCCATATGATGCATTCAAATTTGCACACAAAGCCGTCGTCCCATCTTCGATCTCCCATCTAACAGGACTCCTTTCGTTGCGTCGTCCAATCTGTCAGCCTATACCCTATTAATTCTCCTTTTCCTCTAAAGCTCCTAATCATTCCAACAGTTCACCGCCTGTGTCTTGGCCACTTCCCCGTAGTGGGTATGTGCCATTCTACTTGAGGCCAACCAACCAACCAGAGAAGCAGCAGGACTGCTGGAAGACTACAGTCCGCAAAAGCTTAACCTAACGTGAAAGCACCCCAAGATCTGTATGCTTCTACTGTATAATGATAGGTGATGGAACAGTTATGAATTTTGGTTTTGATTTATTGTACACGCTCCAGAGTATTTCTGCGCTGCTTCGTCAGCCTTTGACGTTCAGGAGTTATCGTATTTCTTCTCTAATTATGGAGCATCCATTCTGTTCTTTCAGAAATCCACCGGTATATTACGTTTCGGCGATGTATAGGGACCTCTGGGAACGAAATACTGGAAGCTCATAACGTTTTGCTTGCTTGGACATTACAGGGTGAAGAACACCCGGCGAAAGGAATTCGTCCGGAGCCCTCCAGCGCGACCTCTCGTAAACCCTATAGGTGCTTCATCGAGGAGTTGAACTACACATAACGCTTTCTAGATTGCACTTTGCACAGACCAAGCCATGCAGCGCCAGGCCGGAAGTGCGCATGACCATTGTTTGTCCGTACCCTAAATTTCCTTGCCGCTTATCTGTCGAAGAGGCGCAGTCAGGGCGTTCCGAATCACGTCATTCATAGCTGTCGCCTGTTAGATACGGGCTCACGCGACGCATGCCATGTGAGCCCTTATCGACGCACTCCTCGTATCCGCGTTCTGGTCCCCAACGATGACCCGCGGTGCTCCCCAGCGAGGCACGGATGACACAGCTCAAGATAGGGGCAGTATAAGCGCAGGAGACGGCGTGACCATTCACGCACTCACCTGACCAAGTTTCGAGGAACACTGGCGGGACACTGATAAGGAAAATAACGTCCAGGATTCATGACTTGTTCTGTTTTGGAACACTTGTTTCTTTTCATTTTTTTTTTGTTTCTTAGGTTTGGGGTGAGAAGAAGGGTTGTCTTTGCATGATAACAAACTTCCGCCGATGCGCAACTACGCGGCTTTGTTGACACGGTGAGTCGTACTTACTTGAGGACCGCGCGCTTTTTCCACTGTTTTCCGCTCGGCCGTCTGACCGATAAGGTGAGATAAGAAGACAACGGCTCGGCCGGACTCGTCCTGTATCATTCCTAGAGCTCTCTATGCGTCCCTGCTTTCTTTTTCTGTTTTATGCTACGCTAAACCTTTAGACTGTCGAGTTTAGACTAAAAAGGGGTGCTGGGGCCAAGTAAGAGTGGTGGTGGTGCTGGTGAAAACATTTATTTAATCATAGGGAGAGGTGTTGGGGGTCGTGACCTGAAGGGTCACGCCCTTACAACCACTAGGTGGGATGCCTAGTCAGGCACCCCATTGGCGTTTGCCGCAGCCCGGGCGCGCTGCGTTAAGGCCCTTTGGGCCTCGAGGGTGCAGCAACCGGACAGGGTCGCCTCCCAGTCCTCTCGGGTGGGGTTCGGTATAGGGGTTAGGGATGGGTTCTGCTGGCAGGCCCACACCATGTGGTAGGTGTCAGACACCTCCCCACAGTGTGAGCACCGCCCGTGGAATTTAGGAATTTAGGATCGAAATGCTGTAGAATTGCCGGGCACAACATCATTTTGGTGAGCAGGCGCAGAAGTACCCGCTCGTTGACCTTCCCCAGCCCTTTGCACGGGGTGGGAAGAGTTTGGTGCGTGGATTTGTAATAATCGCATATTTCCTTAAAAGTGTAAATCGGATTGAAATCGAAGTCCTGGTCGGCGTCGCGTCCCGTGGGAAATGCCCGGAGAGAGAGCGCGCGGGCGGCGGCGTCGGCTGCCTCATTTCCGTGGACGCCTTGGTGACCTGGAGCCCAAACGATAGATCGGTGCGCGGGATCCGAGTCTCGGCTACAATTTTGGTAAATGCGATAAGCTAGGGGAGTAACCCACCCTTGCGTGACGTTTCGACAAGCCCCTCGCGAGTCGGTGATTATGTATTTGGAGGAGGTGTCAGAGGCTGCCAAAGCGATGGCAACCTCTTCTGCGTGAATTGCTGAATGGGCCTTGAAAGTAAGGGCGTCTACTGTTCTCCCCTCGTGGACGACCGCGGCCGTGTACCATCCCCTGGGCTCCGGGCTGGACGCGTCCACGTAGAAGACTCCTGGTTTGCTCCGAAAATGGCGGTCCAAGGCTTCCCCCGCGCCAGGCGCCTGCCATTATGATCCTCTTTGGACATATTGGTGGGGAGAGGCCGCACGTGGAGGGCGCGTCTCCAGTGTACGGGAAGGCGGCATCTCTCCTCTGTGAATTGAGTGTGCTGGATGTGAAGTCGGGCTAAAAGGCGGCGACCCGACCCTGTCTTTGTGAGACGAGTGTATTGGTTGTTGAAGTGGGCCTCCCGAAGCTCCCTAAAAGTGTTCACCATCCCCAGTGCCATAAGGCGGCTGGTAGAGGTAGAAACCGGGAGGTCCAGCGCTCGTTTCCTTGGATTCGCGAACGGGACCGCTTTGCAACGAGAGATTGATTTGGGTCGAGCATGTGCGCGAGGGACGTAAATGCACGAATTCCGATTTCTGCGGGGAGCATTGCAGACCACAGTCTCGAGCATAGCGGTCCACTATGCTGGCCGCCGTTCGCAGGCTGGTCTCCATATCCGCCAGGCGTCCTTGCGTAGCCCAGATGGTGATGTCGTCGGCGTACAGCACGTGCTGGACCCCTTCCACCGCACCCAGCAGGGCGGGTAGGCGCATCATGGCAAAGTTGAATAGCAGAGGGGACAGCACCGCGCTTTGTGGAGTCCCCCTCGTGCCGAGCAGGAAAGGTCCGTGCTCTTCGTCCTGTATTCGGATGTAGTAAGAGTCGACATGCATCGATCGATTACCGCGTAGGAGCGTACAAAAGAAGCCGTTTTCACTGAAAAGGGACCTTTTAGGAGACAGAAAATGGCAATGGCAGGAAAACAAGTACCTCCACTTCCGCCGGTCCACGGAAGCAAACATACCATGGTGCGTCAAGACAGTTTTATGCGTGTGGATCTCTGAGGCTAAGCCACTGCATAACTGAATTCGAAACGGTGATTTCGGAGTCTTTCGGCATGGGTTCCAGTTTGACGACGTTCTTTCTTTCTTTCTTTCTTCCTTTCTTTCTTTCTTTCTTTCTTTCTTTCTTTCTTTCTTTCTTTCTTTCTTTCTTTCTTTCTTTCTTTCTTTCTTTCTTTCTTTCTTTCTTTCTTTCTTTCTTTCTTTCTTTCTTTCTTTCTTTCCTTCTTTCTTTCCTTCTTTCTTTCTTCCTTTCTTTCCTTCTTTCTTTCTTCCTTTCTTTCTTTCTTCCTTTCTTTCCTTCTTTCTTCCTTTCTCTCTTTCTTTCCTTCTTTCTTTCTTTCTTTCTTTCTTTCTTTCTTTCTTTCTTTCTTTCTTTCTCTGCCTTTGATACACGTTCCAAGCTACTCTGCAATTCTTCTTCCCCCCAATTATCAGGCAACTGCCTCCATTCACCCAACCCTTTTACTCACCCGCCACCCGGAGATAATCGGCCGTCCACTCTGCACGCGTCCCAGCCTCATGGCACAATGCCTATTATCTGCGCGCGCGTGCACACACGGAAGGTGTATTTACATGGGCGTGCGACTTAGTACAAATGACGGGACCCCCCTTATCTAAACGCACCCGGGCGCACTGCAGGCACGTAGGCACTAGCACGCCTCGGCGGCGTCTCCGCGACGAAACGACCTCAGCTGCAGACAGGCTTCGCGATAAAACGTCTATGACGACGTGACTCACCTCTTCCTCCGCTTACGTGCATAACGGAGGAGCTGGCGAGACAAAGATAACGAGACTCCCTTTGCACGCGACATGTGCTAGCCGAGGTGACGAGATTGCATCCTGTACGGTGTACTTTTTTTTTCTTGGATTTTGTACGCCCTTGCTTCTGTTCGAGGACAACGAGGCCTGTGTATTTAGTCGTATGTGCTACAACAAGCACAGGAGCTCCAGAACAATACACTACTCTCTAGTTCTTCGCGCGTGGGAAGCGTGTTAACACGCACGTGGTTATTAAAGTAACCCCCCGTTCCTCCTTAGTGGTTCCTTCTAATCTCAACGTGGCTATTGTATCTTGCCTCAGCGTTGTGCGCGATTAGAGCCCTTTTAAGGTTTATCGTGGACTCAAGATCTGCATACATCCTGTGGAAATCCTACTTATGCGAGAGTGTACGTGTGAATTTTGTGTGAAGGTGGATGACTTAATCCTTAGGATCGTCTATGGGGCAGCCAGCCAGGTAGAATAAGCGCCAAAAGTAGACAGACCAATGAGGCGAATTTAAAGTTTCATTTTGCAATTCAGTCTGACTTTGCAGTGCGAAAATGATGAGCACGACAACGTGGACTACAGTGCAACAGAGTTGGCCTTTGTGTGCCCTGATGGCTTCTTACAGTAAACTTTCTGGCTCCAATTTATCAGCATAGCACATACGCCTACTGTGTTATTCATTTACACTCTCTGCACAACCTTATTGTTTGTATTTAGAAGTTTTAAAGATGTATTTGTGGTTAGAGTAACGAATAGGCGCAATTCACTGTCATTGGAAGTTTTAAATTACTGTTGGAACACAGGACAGTGAAATTAAACTTCCCTGCCATCCATATGAAGGAGGCCAACAGGCACTGAAACCAAAAAAAGCATAAGAGAATGTCTCTATTTTTTTTTCTAACTTATGTTATTGATAAAAGGGCAATGAGTAGTTTAATGATTTTACGGCTGAAGAATCAGACGTGCAAAACACATAGTGTTGACACATTGACAGCCAGGTTCCAACTACGCAGTCCCTACTGAGCAAGAAGAAAATGCGCTCCGAAATATAAACCAAAGAAGCAATAAATAAAGGAAATCCAACTGTAAAGCGACAACATCCTGCTACTGCTGGACCCCTACGCCCTCTCCTCGAAGATACGGGCTAAAAGGGCCTAAATTGGTGCCTTGAGAATTGTCAATAAAGAGGCTTTCTACTTTGCAACGATTCCTCTCGCGATTTGCCCTTTCGTATCCTTGTCATTTGACCCGGCTTCGACGCCGCAGCCGACGAATGACAGCTTTTATTTAGCTGGTTGTCATGACGTCACACGCCAGTACAACCAATGAAAGAGGGTCTGACGTACGAAACCGGAAACGCATCGTTACTGAAAACGGTATGCGGTTACCACTGGTTGTTTTCCATGTTATTTCTCATATTGCGGGTACCCTACGTGCGTAAGCCTAACATGCTTTGACGTTCTGGCCGTCAACTGTGGAAAATTGTGGAATTGTGAGGAAAATTGTTCGGTGTTGGGCGATGATATAAGCACCGAGTAGTCAGGATGCACTTCTCTTGCTCACGGAGCTGATCAGCCGCAAGGGCGATATACACAAATATTAGAAATAATTCAAAGATGATCAATGCGAATGATGCGGCAGAGTATGCGGTAGCATTAGTGTACACCCGGAATCAGCCGCTGCCGATGACGGGCTCAGACCGTGCGATTGCGTGAGCTGCACACGAAACTTCCGGGTCTTGCTTACACTGTACAGCGTTGAAACACGGTTGCATTTCCGGTATTCACATCCTCGCCAGACCTCGCAAGCGTTAAAGTGCGCCGTCGTCCTCGCAATCGTCTTCAAATAAACAGATATTCCTGCACAAATCGCGTCATGCGTTTTTCGAGGATAGGCCCCGTGCATGTACCGGGGAGACACCCGGCGTCCTTTGGGAATGTAAGCTGACGAGAAGCGAAGGCGCAGTTTTAAGGCGAAGGCCTTTAATGGCTCATACTGTCGTCCGTTAGCAGAGGGCGTCACACCTTTGGCAGCGTTTAACTCGTGTTAACTCGAAAACTAAAAAAGATGGATGAAAACTAATGGCTGCTTCAGACAGAGGAGGAAAAAATGAACCTACAAGCCAAGTTTATGACTCTACATTAATTGGTTAATTAATTAGAGGCAAAAATGTCGAAATTGCGTCTAAATAGTGCCGACGTCGATATAGCCATGGGAACGCTGTGACGTCCCGTCCACCGGAAGTCGTCAAGGCATAGTGAAAATTGTCACAGAATGGTCGGAAAAACGTCGAATTTGTGTCAAATTAGATGGAAAAATGTGTAATTAAGCTTAATTAACACTTAAGATACCCGAATGATGTATAATTTGGCTTTCGCCTCGCAACAATTTAGTTGCCAAAGTGCCCTCGCAATTTTTTCTTGCCTTTTTTTATATACACGCCTGTGGATGGCAAGAGATATTTGCCAACACCATTGTGATCAAGACGCGCGGCTGCTCTCATGACCTGTAGCAGAGGTCCATCAATCATTGCTAGCTCGCTCTGAGCTGGTGATATTCCCAGGCTCTTCCTGCTAAATATCAGTCATATCCTGCCATGCTCACCCTCGTATAGCTTTCAAAGTCTCCTTCAGAGTTAACAGGTCGTTCAGTCGACGAAAACCGGTGCACCTGTAAAACGTACTTAGAATCAATTTTACGCTTGCAGAAACTTGGTGTTCGTACCATAGCCTTCGCAAAGGCAACCGACCCTAGCCGACCACTCTTTCAAGAACTGCGAATATTACCGGTATCATTTGCATACAAACTAAAGATAGCTGAAATAATAAACACTGTAATAAGAACTAATGACCCATTTCCTCCTGCACTGTTTAGATCACCGCTGAGACAAACAAGAGCCGCTACTAATAATAGATTTAACCTACCGCCTTGTTTGTTTATTTATTTATTTCAGTATACTACAAGCCAGAGTTGGCCCAGGCAGGAGGGGCATACAACTAAAAAAAATTCTATAAAAGCATCAGTTACAACACCGCAAGTCAATAAACAGGACACAAATCCACAGTCATCAAACAAGATACTAGGAGCCATACAATAAGTTCTCTAGCTCCTTCTCAAAATTCCTAGATTTACATAGACCCGAAGGAAGACCATTCCACTCCGCGACAGTATTCGGAAAAAAACTGTTCTTAAACCCACTAGTTAGTGCGAAAATTGGTGCTAATGACAGCTCACACACATGTCGTGTTCTCCTAGTGCCCGCCAGCTTCACACAATCAGGAAGATCTGCCTTCAGATTTCCAGACATGTAATTATGAAGCAGTACTAGACGGGTCACAACACTTACGGTCAAAGGCTATTAGAGTACAATGGTGCTCAGATATGGAATGAGATTCCCGATGACATCAAGCATAATTTTTCGGCCTTATTGAAAAACATTTTTCTTGTCTGTCCAGAGCCGTGGGACTAAGTGCGTTTGTGTTTGGTTTTGTACATTTCAGAATATGTATGTTTTTCAGAATATGTATGCGCTTTACATATTTACAATGCCGCGATTGTAGTATCTCACGTCCTTTTGTACATGTAGTTTGAATGTCTGCAATTTCTTTTGTGAATATTTTGTATTTGGACCTTTCACTAGCCGAGCTGGCTATGGGTCCAATCAAGTTCTGATGTATTGGTTTCGCGAAATAAAATGATGATGATGATGAAAAAAAAGGCTGTTATCTTGGAATTCAGCAGGCATCACACTCTTCTGCGTCTTATTCTTGCAGGGTCATAGGCCGGTGGTTCCAAACGGCGCATACAGTTCACTTGGCATCCGCTGGGCGTTGCATTTGGCCCACTAGTTATACCTTTCTCTCTGCTTTCACATCGACCCAAACGAAAAAAAAAAGTAGATATATAACAGGTAAATATAGGGATAAACGGCAAACGTAGAAGGTAGATGTAAAAAAGCAATGCGCCTTTGTGTGCAGATGGTAAAATTGCGGGGAAAATTAAAGCATATGCGGAGCGTAAGAACAACAGAAAGAGCAGTGACGTCAGCAGCGGCGATTTGCCAGCTTCATTGCAACCTCGGCAAAGTGTCTGTACAGACATGCGAGCACCCGAAACAGCAGAAATGTCGCGGCCTGCCCATGAAACTTCAGGCGAAAGGCAGCATTGGGAAAACCTTGACTGCGACAAAAGCGGACGCGCAGAAAAACCTCGCTATCGCACTGAAACCTGTTTCTGGCACCGCATATCCCATTGCAAGAAGCACCTGTATACGGTGAAGACGCATTGCATGATCGCAGGAATGAGAAAGTAAAAAAAGAAAATGCCTGGCGCATTGCCCTTTACCATTTCCGCTGCCCGTTATCTTTACTGCAGCAGCCTCACGTAGTCGGTTGCGAGCCTTAGTGGCGCCAAATGACGTCGTTCAGACGCTGGCGGCTCAGTGCCATTTCGGAGTTTCTCACCGTAAGATAGGAGGGATGAAATTGCGATAGCGTGGGAGCGCATGGTTATTATTGTACTATACATTCAAAGCGATGTAGTTCGCATACCGCGAGCATCACTTTCTCCTACTAAAATGTTAGTCTTTAAGTTGTTTTTTGTCACGGTTGTTAGCGCGCTTTTCTGTACTGGTGTTGGATGCTATACGTGAATTGCTGTAAGCTACAGTGATATATTATGCGATGCTATGGTACATTACAACACCCACCGCGGTTTCTCGGTGTCTTTGGCTTTCATCAGCTGATCCCAAGGTCGCGAGGTTGAATCCCTGCCGCGGCGGCCGCATTTCGATGCAGGAGAAACGCAAAAATGCGCCCGTGTGCTGCGCGGTGTCAGCGCACGTTAAAGATCCCTGGGTGGTCTAAATTAATCCTGAGCACTCCACTACGGCGTCGCTCACAGTCTACGTGTGTCTTCGGGACGTTCTACACCAAATACTGATACCAACATTGCAACATACGATGTACTGTGGCGTGTGTGCGTGTGCTGATGATTCGATGTAGTCGCGGCACTACTAAGGAGATGCGATGAATGCTCGCACACTCGGCATGTGTAACTCTACTGCGATTCGCCTTTCTTGTCGCCGGCGGAGCGATGCAGTGCGAGTCACACTCCGATGCACAGTGGCGCAGCGACGCGTGTCTCTGTCACCGTGTTGACAAGCCTGTAGTACAAGACGATGCCAGAGACGTCACAACTGGGTTCATCGCTCCGCGCGGAACTGTGCCTGGTATGCCCCGGATGCTCCGTCACATGCGGACTCGGAGCGTTCCAGGACTTCCGGTGAGTCACATGTGAAGACAGCGCACAGGGCGATCGGAGAGTCTGTCCTAGCATGCGCGATGAGTACGACGGGAATGTGAAGGGTGATGGCTTCTTTCATCCCTGTCGCGATGCGCATGGCTGTCAGTTCTCGAATTTTAGGGCCCGGACAAGGGTTCGTAGAAATAGTGGAAGTACCCGCCGCGGTGGCGCAGTGGTTAGGGCGCTCGTCTACCGAGCCGGAGTTACCCGGGTTCGAACCGACTGCGGAGGCCGCGTTTCGATGGAGGCAAATGCAAAAGGCGCCCGTGTGCCCTGCGATGTCAGTTCGCGTTAAAGATTTCCAGTTGGTCGAAATTATTCAGGAGACCTCCGCTACGGCACCACTTTCTTCCTTTCTTCTTTCACTGCCTCCTTTATCCCTTCCCTTACGACGCGGTTGGGGTGTGCACCGAGATATGTGAGGCAGTTACGTAGTCATTTCATTTCCTCAACCCCCCCCCCCCCCCCCCCCCCCCCAGAAAAAAAAAGAACAGTTTTTGAGGCAAAAGAAAGAACACTAATGTCGCCCTCGGAAACCACTAATTTTTTAATTATTTGAAGTCTAGTGAAGGGGAGGAGTGAGTCGCCGCCGTAAGCTCAGTTGACACAGCACCGCACGCGATATGTGTGATGTCGTGGGTTCGTATGCCTGCGGCGGCACGTGGTTGGTTGCCTTTCCCGCCACTTTTTATAAATTAGCGAGTTTTAGCTGAACGGAGACGTATTGGGTGGAGCATATACCGGATCAATACCGCATGCCTACTGCGCATTATATCCTGTATTTGTCCGTAGTGTATACTGCCGCCCTAACCCCTATCCTTTCTTACTATCGCTCTCCCCTTTTTTTCTCTCTCTCTGTACTTTTATTCCGCTAGCCGCAGCTCAGGTGCTTCAGGTTTCGATGGCAGATGCCGCGGTTAGCAACATCTGTTCCTGCCATTGTTATTTTTACTAATCATAAATGGCCACTAATAACTACAACTGTGCACACGGTGACAAGTGTGCCCTTCACTTGACTGCTCAACCTACCGCTGCGCGTGCGCAGTAGGAATGCGGTGGTCGGTTATACGCGTGCCTTAATATGAATTCGCTAAGCTTTAACTCACTAATATCTGTTGTCATGATGATCACTAATTTACCGTGCTACTCAAACCAACACCACCATAAAAGTTATACGCGTACGTTAATATGTGTGCGCTAAGGTAAAACTCGCTAATATCTGTTTCATAACGATCACTAATTTACCGTGCTACTCCAACCAACACCACCATAAAAGTTATACGCGTACGTTAATATGTCTGCGGTAAGCTAAAACTCACTAATATCTGTTGTCATAAACGAACACTAATTTACTGTGCTACTCCAACCAACTCCACCATAAAAGTTATACGCGACGTTAATATGTTGCGCTAAGCTAAAACTCACTAATATCTGTTATCATAACGAACACTAATTTACTCAGCTACTCCAACCAACACTACCATAAAAAAAAAGTTTCCATGTGCTGAATTCCTTGGTTTAAATGACTACACGTTCTTTCGTACACAAGCAAAGAGAAACCTTCTCACGGGGAGGAGAAATGGCGAACAAATACAAAGAACGTTCGGCCCTTCGCCGGCAGAAACACGTTCCCACCAACGACGTTTCGCCGGCAGAATAAAAACGCCTGCTTTTTTCCTTCGTATTCCACGCGTGGGAAGATTCGTCCTCGCCAGCGAAGCATCGATCTGAATGCTCATTCGACGTGACGACAGCATCGCATTGGGAAGCAGCTCCGTGCGGGAAAAAGGTCTGCGCGTGTGTCGTCTATGTGTTTTTACATTTATTTGGAGGAGTCTCTACTACGCACATTAGTTTTATTAACGTCTAGTGGGTGTCAATTAACCCAACAATACATTCTATTCTCGGAAAAGTCTACAATCGTGAATTTCTTTATTACCATTAGCACTCGCCTGAACGCACACTCCAGGAAGCGAACAATTGCTTCGCAAGAGCGAAGACTCCTCCGTTTACGAGGTTATCTCTTTGTTTTAAGATGAACGGCAGGATAGGACTGGGAGTAGGGAGCCCAATCGTATACCTTCAGAGCAAGGGCGTCCGCAGAATTTTTTGCAGGGGGGGGCCCCGTTGGTGCCCCGGGGGGGGGGGGGGGGGGGGGGTGGGGGGTATGTTCGTAGCAAAAAGGCGCTATTTGCGGAGTAAATTTATTTATTTATATATAAATAAAAATTAAACAAAATGCACACATGAAAGAAAAATTACAAACAGCAAATTAAAGCGCGGCTAGGAGAGGTACATTGGAGTTTATCAACTAAGAAACAACTAAAATTAATAAAAAATGCAAAAAGATGCTATATCACTTCGTGTAGAAGAGTGCTCAGTCTTCCTGCATACGGGTTCTCGACTCACCCGGATTGATGACCAGCACACAGCACAATATGTTCGCAAACACGCAACTACAGTCACTCAGTCAGTCTTCCTTGAACAGCAACTGTAGGCGCCTGGGATTTTTCTGGGCGAATTGCGTAATTACACGTGTGATAAATTCACTTCTGTGCTTCATTACACGCTCTCGGTGCACACTCATCATACACATTGATTGGAAAAACTGTTGAACGCGTACGTTGAAAACAAAAGATGACTATATATACAACGAAAACTTATTTACAAGATAAATGCACGCTCGCAGCTTCATACACCTCGCTCCATCTTGCTTGCGCATCCGCACAGTCGAGCAACCCCACACACACTGCTCGCCGCTCGTCATTTTCTCGTCCGCTGTCTTGGTTGTTCTCAGCTTCGCTGACAACCGGCCACTAAAAACACCCAAGCACAAACACAGAGGCGCGCACACGTGCGAGGGCTTACTTGCCGCAGTATCCCCGAATGCGCACTTTGGGGGTGAAAGGAACGCCGCGCAACTTCCGAGGGGAAGGGACACTCGCCACTCCGGTCGGAAAATTTGTTTTTGTGTTTTTATGGGGTTCAGAGCCCCAAAACGACTCAGGCTATGAGGGATGGAGTAGTACAGAGTTCCGGGTAATGTCGACCACCTGGGTCTCTTTACCATGCACTGACACGCACAGTACATGGGCGCTGTTGTGATTTGAGGCCCAGCCAGAGGTGACAGGCGAGCCAGGCAGGCGCCATCGGGCTACGTTGACCAAAGGCGCTGGTTTTCGCAGAAGACGCAAAGAACGCTGGTGTGGGGGCGCCTCGGGAGACTGCGTCGCCGTGAACAAAAGCAGCTAATCCCCTTTGCCGGAGATTCTGAAAGCGGCGCTTCTACCGAACTGCGCTACCCGTGGATCGGAGGAGACAGCGAGCGGCGGCGGCGCGAACTCATCGCCCGCTTGCCCCTGAGCAGCCCGACAAAGCGGGGGTGGACACGGCTGATTTGTCCTTCCCTCCTTAAGAATTCATCGGTGACCGGCGTAACGATAGGCGAAAACAAGATGCCCCGTGCACTGTCTGCCTCCGTGTCGCTATCTCTCTAGAGATCAAAGAAACAGACACCCATCTCAAGGCGGCTCGAAACACATGCTCGCCGGTGCCGCTGTATGTCTGGAACAGGTCGCCCTTCAGTAGAGCTAACGATGGCGTGGTTTGAAAACGGCGGAACGACGCACGCCCGGACGCGGCATTTCGCAGATGTGACCATGCGGGGCTGCTTTTACCCTTTTGACTGAGCGCACCACCGCCCCTGGCGTGCGGCCATCACTCACGATTCGAGTGAGTGATTTTCCAGGGGGGTGCAACCGCCCCCCCTTGCCCCCCCCTCCGGACGCCCATGCTTCAGAGATAATTACTCCGAAATGAGCTAGGCTTTACTTTATTCCTTTTCGAAGCTCGAGGCAGTTAGGGACGGTGCGAGAATCGGCACATAAAGGCAATCAAGGGATTTTTAATTTCAAGGAAATGATTGCTTATAGTACGGCATAGCTCGTGAAGCTGGATAAGGATGTCATTTGCAAAGTTTTTCGTGATGACCTCCTCCCACGCTGCTCGAAGATGTTCACAACTATAAAAAAAAGCCCGTCATGTTCTCTTCTCGTTTACCGCATCGTTTACCGCAGCGTTTACCGCATCTGCCGGGTCAAAAGTATTGGAACACCTAATCCCGTTTACCGTCTCATCACCTCGGGCATTCTCTCCTTGAGGAGAACAGAAGTAAACACTCACAGGGGCACCTAATCACGTTATGTGTTGGCGCTGCGATAGCATTCACGTTAAAACAATTAATCCCTCTCTCTACCATTCTTTCTCTCTCTCTCTCTCTAATAGAAATTTATTTGCTTCCTTCTCATCTGGTTTTACTGCCGGTTAACGATATGTGACCCTAGCTGGAGGCGTTTCTCTGCTTGATCCTCCAAGCCTACGCAGTGCAGTGTGTAGGCGTTTTTATGATCTAGTCCTCAAAAACGGGCGTGGGAGGCAAGATAAATCGATATTAACAACCACACGCCCACACTACTCTCTGCAGAGAAATATCAACTAGCCTGAAATGAACGTGAATGCCCTACAAAGAGAGAGAGAGAGAGAAGCCGAACTTGTTATCCCCGGGGGAAACAATAAAAAAAAAAAGCTGCCTCTAGAGACGGGAATTATCGTTTAGCGTCACGAACAGCGACGACATACAAATGATGTCTTCTCAACCACTCTGGGACTCGCCCGCGCATAATACGACCGCGGCGCCCTTTAACAAGCTGACTCAGAGGCATCCCTTAGCTGCGGCATCCTTTTTTATTTGTTTCTTTTTTTTTTCGGTGTGTCGTCCCATCCAGTGCGCTCGTAAAAGTGTAGTTAGCGGCCGTGCATGAACGCGGGGGAGCGCGTCGGCGCCCCGGAACTCAGCAGCAGGTGGTGGCGGGAGCAGCGCGCGGCCTGTTTGGAACGCGTTTGCGGCGTGACTCACTGCCCTCCCTGCTCCTCGCCTGCGTGACGAACACAGCTGCGAGCGCTTCGTTGTTTCGGAGCGCTGGTGGAGTGGGGGAGAACGTGGGCACGGAGACTGTCAGTACAGCAGCGAGGATGAATTGCTTGTAAACCTGTAGTCGAAAGTTTGCACACTAGAGTCACCAGAGTAGAAAAAAAAACGCTTACACTTAAACCTCTTTATAACGAACGCCGGGCGATTACTTCGTTATAGGCCGTTTTGAGCGAGCTTCCAAGGAGAATCGTCGTTCCTTCGTTATATCCATCTTTTGTTATAAACGGTTTCGTTATACTGAGGTTCGACTGTATTTCATCGCCGTGTGTGTACGAGGCCTAGAATTACAGTGTACATACACGCCTCTGTCTGAGTGTGCGAGCTATAGAGGATGTTTGAGGGACTGGATAAAACAGCGCAACGGAAGACGAGACAAGAGAATGACAAACACCAGCGCTGGTGTTTGTCCTTCTCTTGTCTCGACTTCCGTTGCGCTGTTTTATCCAGTTCTTCAAACATGCATCAACCATGCAGCCCGTATTTGCCCTCTTCTAGAGAATGCGCCTTTCCATCTCCATTAACCAGGCCTTTCTGCCATGCCCATATTAATAGGTACTCACTCACTCAGACAATCCATTCAACGCCGAGAAATGCACTCTAGATGCAAAGAAGTTACCTGTACTTGCCAAGAGAGAGTTTTAGCATAATGCAACCGTATGACGCTGTAGGCAACTACCAACAGCGCATGCGTGTCGGCGGCTGGCAGCGGCGACACAGGGAACGCTATTCTAAAGCTCTTTAGTGCCGCGCTCTGTAGACTCCTGGCGGATGATGTGCAGTGATTCAGAGATCTAATATATGTGCACGGTTTGCGCTTCCACAAGTGGACGTAGCTCAGAACGTGTCCAACTGATTAGAATACACCCCACCTTCCTTGCAGGACAACTCCTGATATACGAGCTGCCTGTTTTCAGTCCGCTCAGATGGTATAGAAGTCTTGCGATGGCGCCGAGTTGCATTCCCAGGACAGGACGATTAATTTCTTCGACTTCGACTGTTTAGCAAAGCCGTTATATGGGCTTCTCTTCTAAAAAGCATGAACGTTCTCTGCCCCTGAGACAGTCGTCGCAAACAGCCGTTCTTTGCAAGATTTAGCTTCGAAGATCATCGAAACCTTGGCGACTCTAATGACGCATTCGAACCGGCGATCTGGAGCACATTTTCTTGCTCCGCGAACCAAAAGGTTTTTTTGAATGTGCGATTTGTATTCGAATCCTGAGTTCCTGTTGCTTCCACGTCATATAAAGTTAGCAGAGACAGAGGTCTTTCATGATGTTTTTGGGGGTGCATATTTTAAGGCGCGTGTCCTGTGACTTCTTTGCGGACGCTACAAAAAAAAAATCCTTTTTGTTGTCGAACAACGCGTCGGATGTCGCGCTTATTCGCGGATTCAGGGCACAGTTCTGGATTGTGACTGGAACGCGTCAAAAGTTTCCTCTTGCATAGCTGAGCGAGCATGGAATATAAAATTGAGAACCACGATAAGAACAGCGTCGCGGTCGCATAAATAAACGGACACTGTCCCTTCAAGCATGAGCCTGTATTCGCCTAGCTGCGTCTTCGAGGCCGACAAGCACGACGTGAATAATGCAGGGCATTTTTCAAATAACTTAAATTTAAAACGTGTGTAGCAGCTGAGGCAGTAGATGCATCCTCGATGGACCCAGAAAAAAGAAGGACATGACACGAGCGCTTGCATTCCACTACACTGACATAGAAGCTTCTGCCACGTTATGTGGATTCGTCCAGCCAACCAGAATCAGACACCTGGCCGCGGCGGGGGCTTCTCACAACATGTAATGCCCAAACCAGGGCCCTTAAGGGATAATAAATGATGATGATGATGATTTGCGCGTCATCTAACGTGATGTTGGCACTGCGCAATTAGCAGTCTCTGCTGAACTGCAGCCAACCTCTTAATTAACGCATCCAACCTCTCACTTTTGGCACAGTCCTCCCTTTGTCCTCAGAAGGAACAAGCAACGCCCCGGAAAAGATTGTTCTCGGAGTTCTTGTCCCGGATGACACGACAGATAGCACATTCTCATGAGTGTCCGCAACAGTACCATCATACTCCTTCTTGGACCTTTACGGGCTGCAGTATTGTATAGACAGGTTATTAAATAAATTAATATGGCCTTTACGTCTCGTCAAGCTCGCTTAGATAACATTCTCATCTCTAACCCTTACAGAAATTTCAATAGACTGTTCACAAGCCGTTTATGGACTGCCTAGAGCTATTTTGACAAGGGAACGGGTCAGTAAAGATCTTCGGCTGCTGGAGAAAGAACTGCTCGAGGTACCATCGCCTTTAAGAGACAGGCCTAGCTCTCTGTGAGTCATCATCATCATCGGTTTGGTTTATGGGGTTTAACGTCCCATAGCGACTCAGGCTATTCGGGACGCCGTAGTGAAGCAGGCTCCGGAAATTTGGACCACCTGGGGTTCTTTAACGTTCACTGACATCGCACAGTACACGGGCCTGTAGAATTTCGCCTCCATCGAAATTCAGCCGCCGCGGCCGGGATCGAAACCGCGTCTTTCGGTTCAGCAGCCGAGCGCCGTAACCACTGAGCCACTGCGGCGGGGCTCGTCATCATCATCATCTGCCCAATTGAGTCCATTGCAGGGCAATCAGTTGGCCTAGCCCTGCGTGACTGTATTCAGCGTTAACAGAAGAGGGAAGAAGGCGGGCACTGAAAAAGCGAAATAAAAGGAGCGGGGCGGAAAACTGAAGCACAACCTCGTGCGTCACGGGCTCCTATTGCATGCATTCTGAAACGCGGTCCGCGAGATTAGCCCAAGCGTGTGGCAAGGCGCGCTGCCGGCGGAGATACACTTCCGGCGTCGGCCGCCCAATCGCGGAGATCATTTCCAATTCCGCCACAGACGCCGGGGCAGCCACGTGAATCCCCAAGGACGCTGGCGACCGCCCTTCGCCTATCTACTATTTCCGTGCAGCGCTGGAGAACCGACAGCTGCCTTGCGTCTATTGCGTCTGCCTTTCGTCTGCTTTAAGCTGGGATTGCGTTTGCCTTGTGTCTGTTTTGTGTCTGCCTTGCGCCGATCGTGTCTTATGTCTGCACTGTGTACAGCTTAAATCTGACGTGCGTCCGGGGAGGGAAAGAGTTTGGACACTCGAATGTTACGATTGTAATTATCTTCGATGGGGATAGTAGAGTTTTGTTGATTGGACTATTGTAAACCAACGTCCAACTGAATGCTACTTAGAACAGCTGCTGCACAGCTTCAAATATTGCTAGTCAATGAACACTTAGTGCTGGCCCCGCTATCGAACCTGAGGACGCCCACGAATCACGACACTGTAGTTCAGAGTAAGTGAGCTAACTAGGGTTTCTTGTGGACAAAGGAATCGACTGAAAGCTGAAGGCAGAGGCGAGCGTTCAGGGAGATGTCTGGAAGTGCAACAAATTTCTAAACATAACCAACAATTCTGAACAAAGAGAATTTTGAACAGGAAAGTGTTTATAAACGAAATTTTTCATATATTGGAGGATTCGACTATAAAATTAATATATTTCGAGATCTCCCATCTGCAGGCTTGCATTTTTTTTGCTGTTAACGTCCTTGCTATCGTCAAAGGCGTTGCCCGTTGGTTTTCTCTGGAAGTGTTAACTGCTCGATGTGAGCGATGGAAACACTCTAAAAGGAAGATTCTGCTACGTATCGGAAGGATTGACCGTTACCTTCAATATTTCTAGAAAAGTACCTTACAATTTTCCAATATTCAAATTTTTTCTCTAAGAATGTTGGACACGAGATAACTGCAAAGAATCCTAAAATCTGAACATCCGTTTAGGACACACATACCCGCATGTCCGTTCTCTTGAAACACTATCTTTCTTTGATTCGCGGCCACATGAATTCACCTAAATAATCGTTGCTCTTAATTCGGTATGTTCAGCCATCTGAACGTGTCGCCAAAACTGTGCTTACCTTTCTTGTTTCAGTGACATTCAGATGAAGCACACCGTGATGTTCTCCCACTCAGCCTAAATATTTTAGGTACGGTGCAGCAAGTCATATCATAAAACGCTTTCAAACAGAGCCTGCAAGGAATCCCTTTACTGCGTAGCCTTGCGAGTGACTCACCGCCTAATACGGCTTCTCCGATACTGCATGCAACTAGAGCGAGGCGATGCCGACGGAACACCCCAAGCCTCACAGGCGCGCAGACAAGCCGGAGAGCACGGCCGTGGCGCGCGTCTCCCCAAGGTCGCGCCTAATTATCCCGGCTCAGGTTGTGAAAGCCGAGGTCCCCATGACGAAAAAGTGTAGTCGTACATCGTGGTGCCGCTCGTATTTCACCGTCCCGGTTTGGCACGAACAGCTGCATCCGAGCTCGATATGACACGGCCATATGCAACGGTCACGGCCGAGTTGGTACGGGTAATACGCTGGCTGGGTGGGCGCTTCCAGATGTGCGACGCAGAGGCGGGTCCGATGTTGAACCGTGTACGCGCCGAGCACCTCGAGATCAGTCTATCTGTATTACGACCGCGCATTTTCAAAACCAGCTCGGTAGGAACGGGCGGTCTAAGCACGAATACGCCCATATGGGAGTAGAAAGAACGCAAACTAAACAAAGAATGCGCTAGAGGCGAACCTACTCACTTTTGACTCCCTTCTGGTTTGGTTTGGTTTGGTTTGGTTTACGGGGGCTTAACGTCCCGAAGCAACTCAGGCTATGAGGTACGCCGTAGTGAAGGGCTCCGGAAATTTCGACGACATCGCACAGTACACGGGCCTCTAGAATTTCGCCTGCATCGAAATTCGGCCGCCACGGCCGGGATCGAACCCGCGTCTTTCGGGTCAGCAGCCGAGCGCCGTAACCACTGAGCCACCGCGACGGGGTTTGACTCCGTTTTGTTTAAAGTGTGCGGAAATGCATCAAGAGCCGACCGCACAGAAATTAAAAGACGTTTCGGTTCCAACACTTCCAACACGGGAGCCTTCTTCACAGTCCTTCTGGACCGTGGACAAGAATCTCAACGCGGGACTGAAACGTCTTTTAATTCCTACAGAGTGGTGGAGGGTAGATGCATTCCCGCCATGATCATTCCCGAACAGACGGGTCTCAGTCAAACCTTCGGCTTCGTATTAATATGCAGTGTGTGCCGTTCCTTTCCTTGTTCCGTACACGTGTTTCAACGCAGTGCTTTTTCCAATTACTAGAAACGAAAATGCCTACTACAACAGTAAGAACAGTAAAGCAAAATGCAGGCATTGTAGACGCGTTACTTTGGGGAGTTCAAGAAGATTAAGGCTGCGATTTGGGCAAGTTGGTATTGATTCATAGTGAAAATAGCGCGGGAAAACGAGACGAACACAATGCAGCGCTTGTGTTGTTTATTTCTTCGTCTCGTTTTCCCGAGCCGTTTTCACTGTGAATAGTTCAAGACGACTAAGATTGAATAAACCCCTATCACTTTATCGCAATTGCGAAAAACAGCGGCAACGAAATGAAGAAAGGTGCTGTGCTGTGTTGAGTGAAAAAAAAGTACTTTGAAGACTGGTAGTGTGAACACCTTTCATAATTATTTAAACCAGGTTCACCGAAACACTCCGTGGTCGCTTAAATGTGCAAGAGCCAATTCCAGGAAATGTACGAGCAGTTAGTCTGCTCTTTTTAAGTAGCTAAAGGTTGCGGATTCCACAGTGACCTTTCTTCTTTCCTTTATAAAAGTATTCAGCAACTACTTTCCTCATTAACTATAACACTCTGTTAGTTGGCTTCTATGCCCGCAATACCTTGATTTTCGCGGCCATTGGAATTTGAGCGAAAGGTCTCATTACCAGTACTTTTCTTGCCGGCAGTAGAGTGCTCTTGAAGTTAGAGCAAAATGTTTGAATTAGGAGCGTGCTGCCGGTGACGATTGCACAATCTGCTTTTAATATGAACGGCGCTAAAGCGTACGATTTCCAATGAGGTTAGCGACCCCATCAGCCTTGAGGTTATGAACCTCAAAAGACTAAAGCGTCATCACACTTTCAGATGTTTAGCCTCGTGTCGCCTGCAGAAATCCGCGAATATATTAACCTCAGCGCATTCGCATTACAGAAAGAAGGTTGGATTTGTTTGTCAAAGCTTTCTCAAGTACGACAAGCATAGCTTCATGTAAGGATATCTAGAGCCTCCGTGGATCGCGCTAAATAGATTATTTTGTGTAAATGGACATGTGTACGAGGCACTAGCAGTAGTACATACGCGCTGGTACTTTTTGAATTGATGCTTTTTGTTATTTCTTTTCTAATAAGCGCCTTGCGCGCTTATAAAAAAACATTTCCATTACCCGAAAGCACATTTCGTAGTTCTATATTATAGCGTTTCGTATTCCTTTCTTCCATGAAGTGGCAGCGGACTCGATATACGCTCTATAAAACGAATGTTGGCATGCTTTGCTCTCCTGAAACAAAAACGAACTCACCCACTCACCCACTCACGATTCCACTTATCCAACCTTGGAGGCACTCGCCATTCAGATTCCGCGCACAAAAACACTCAGGCGTCCCAACGTTTCCTCTACCGCTAAGCTGTGTGGTTGAGTTGTTTTTACTGGGATTTAAGTGGCCAAGGTTATCCGCTGAACACAGGGTTCACGAACCGGAGAACGGGTTTGCCGGTCGAACCCTTCAGCACGCCAGAATCTTACGGGGAGGCAATGAAGGCGTTGTTGGGAGCGCGCAAGAAGTACTCGGCTCCGGCGGATATCCTCGACAGAGAGCAGGCCACCACGCTCAGACGACTACAAGCAGACACCTACCCAAGCAGAGCCATGTATCACAAAATGTGGCCGAACAGATACGCGAAAGAGTGCGTGTGGTGTGGGGACGCCACAACGTACCACGCCACCTGGGGCTGCGAAAAAAGCCCTTTACTACCAAAGGTAAATAGCCCTAGTCTAGAGCAGTGGGAGGCCCTCCTGGCTGACTCCGACCCGAGTACACAGCTTATGCTGGTGACAAGGGCCAAGGCAGCGGCGGAGGCCAACGGGATCCTGGACTAGGGAAGACCGACCACTGAAGCTCCACATCTATCTATCCCCATCCCCTACTCCCTAACTCTTCCTTTTGAAAAAAAAAAAGTAAATGTTTTCACTACTACTACTACTATCCGCTGAACACAGGGTTAGAGACGTCCGTTTCTCGTACCAAAAGTTTCCGGGGAGTTGTTAAAAATATTTCAAAATTCAGCTTGCTTGGACATCATTTCTAATTGTGATGCAGTTTAACTATGACGGGAAAGCTGTGATCTTTAGACGTGTAGCTAAATATTTTTAAAGGTTGTCCTGCGCTGGCACCGACTAAAGACTGCCGTAGAAAACCAATGAGGTGCGTTTTTGACAATAAACAGCAGAAAGCTACAAGCTGTTACGTTTCGCCTTCGTCGTGAGGAAAAATCGGCGCGGTTGCAGCGGAATGCCGACGAGTCCCGAAAGGCACGCGGGGTCAGCGCCTGGATTAGCCACGGAAGCGGCGTAATTCAGCCCGCAACGAGTCAGCGCAGCTATGCAGTGCACACTCCTCTAAAAAAGAAGTTAGCTGCCAAGGCCGGCAGTACTTGACATTCCGAGGGGCCTGGGGGCCAGCTGAGTCCAGTCATCAAATTTGACAGCAGCACCCGCTTCCAGGAAGAAGTTAACAGCGAGCGTTTCTCTACACCGCGCGGACTTGCACGTAGCCTGGACCCTGCACGTGCGACCACATGAAAAGCGCGGGAACGCTGCTCGTGGACATTCCAGAGTCTGCGCGACGCAGATGGCATCCTTCTCCCTCTCCCAACACGTGACGGGGGCGTGTTCCCTATTGAGAGAGTGTGTGATGGGTGCCACAGGGAACTTTCAGGACACTCTTTCCTTGGCAGGCCCGGCCCCCATCTAGGGAGCCCAGGGAAAGGAAACGCTATAAAACTCGGCACCTTGTACGGCCGAGTAGCTCCTGACCATCGAGCTCATCGCCATGTAGCTTCTCGTCATCAAGCTCCTTGTTATCGAGGCTCTCTTACTGAGACGTTCTCTCAGTTGCTGTTTGTATATAACGTAAATTTACCTGTATAAAGTTCTTCTTCTTGTTTTTCCCGTAACCTCGTCTCAGACCTCCCTCATCCCCTCTCCGGCACGACCATGCTACCTGATCCGCAACTGGTGGCAGCGGTCGGGTGCTGCTACCACGACTCGTAACAAAGCGTTCAGAGGCAGGGTCTGCAGATATGATTGGTGGTTACGGGCAGTCTTTCGATATGGGAAAAGAAAATGCTTTTATAAACAACTTTTAGTTGCAAAGATGCGGGTGTCCAGAATTTCTGCATGTGATAAACTTCCAAATGTATTATCTTTATAAGAGCAAGCTGGCCTGGAAAGGGATGTGTCCGTTTTAAAATACCGCGAAACGCTTTTTTTTTCTTATTGTCCCATGTTTTGTGCATATAAAAAAATATGTGTGCTTTACTCTGGCCCTTCCTCGCATATTTCGCAGTTTTTTTTTTGTTTCACGAGTATGAAGGTATGTAAGGTGTGTGTGAGCGTCCAATGGCGGGGGAGGCATAAAATGACTTCAATGAAACATTCTTTGTTTCATATACGAGCTACATTCACCCAAGATCGGCTTTACCAGGTCCAGAATCTTTATCAGGTCCGCCATTTTCATCTTGGTTTACTGTCCACTAGCTTTGCGTCCTCAGCCATTCGCATAGGACACAAGGATGCGCAGCCAGGCGCATACGTGACACGCATGCGCAGACGCAGCATGCACGCAGACAAAGGATGTAGAGAGCATTCGTTCATGTAACACGACGCCTTTTATTTTCAATAGCATCTCACTTTTCTCAGCCACCAGTGCACAAAAGAGAGCACGCGGACGACATCGCACAGAAGTAAGTAATAATAATAAAAAAATACAATCGAAAAAGACGCTGCGTCCACCTGTTTTCTTCTCCCACACCAGTTCCAGGAACAAGCTAGAAGTGTCGGGTTGGCCGCCCGCGGGTTTCCAGACACAGCGGGCTTGAATCGCCTACACGCTGAATTCTTTTCACTTCATCACCGACGAGGAGAATGATAACACAGCTTCCCTAAACGAATAGGGCCCATCTGTACCGCATATTCCAATAGCCACAGTAAAAGAGAATTACTTTTTGGGAACTTGTATAAATTGAAACTCAATTCTTCGTTACACAGTCCACATCATCAGAGCGAGGCGTCAGATCCCTTACAAGAATTTCTTTAGACAATCTATTGACTGTCCATAGGCTTCTGTCTAAAAGTATATAAACTGTATATAGACAAATGCTGGATAACAGTCTATAGGCAATACAAATCCGATAAACAGTCTATAGGCAATGTTTATATTTATGGCCATACACTTTTAGTAGACTTGTCTATAGACAGTCTATATAGTATGAATAGAGAAAAAGAAATACCTATAGAAAGACAATAGAGTCTATAAGAAGTCTATAGACTGTCAATAGACTATATTTATAAGGGCGAGACCCTAAACCGTTGAATACAGAACTCCTTCAGTGCTCCGATTAATGGACTAGAAATAGAAATTAGCCCATTACTGAACACTTCATTCTCCTCCTCGAGTGTAAAACAGGAAAAAAATTCAGCGCGTACCGTACCGTGTTACAACATAGCCCCAAAACGTAAAACGGGGGCGTCACAAGGGCTTAAAAGCAAACATCTCCGACCACACACGGCCGCGGCTCGTAATGGCAGAACCAAAACTGAAACCAACCAAACATCTCTCAGATTATAATATACAACATGGTGTGGTACTCGCTTGTGCAGACAACTTGGGGCAAACCACGTAAAAAAAAAAAGAAAAGAGAAAAATCTCTTCACTATGCTTCCGTTATTACAACTTTTCAATACTGGCGTTCTGAGCGCCTCTGTCAGAACATCGGCACTTTCGGTCGATGAGCAGTCGTTGCCTCACATAACGCAATGAGAACGACCCATAGTAGCGCGAATGTCGAATTGCATCAAAACAACTCCATGCCATGACTCACTAGAACACCAACTACAGGTTCTAGTGTACATCTAAATTTCTGCCATCAGAAAGCCGCTTAGTTTTCGCATTCAAAACCAAGTTGGAAGTGACGCAGAAGTCCCAGTTGCTCAGCGCGTCGTGGAAAAACTGGCTGCGTGATATCCTCCAGCGTTATTATTGAAAGAGCGTTGAAAGAAGAAAGAGAATTTATCAAACAGGTGTCGGGAGAGGGGAAGGGGGTGGAATTAGGAGTGGTGTGGGCACTACCGAGAGCTCTGCTCAAATTATCTATTCTATTTCCTCGTTTCCCAGGCTCGACAGTCGACGTAGCTCCGAGCCATTTCTCAAGACACTCGCTGGCATCTGGACGCAGAACGCGGCAAAAAAGTGTCCCCACGCTGCCGATTGAAATCAGGGTACCTTCTCTGCTCTTCACGAAACGCGAACCTCATGGGATAAAAAGTTTTCCCTCAACTCCTCCACCACCCCGTGAACTGCTCTTTTTTGTCGCATGAAAATGTACTAAGACGCTCCATTAAGCCTTACAATAATTTCTTCTATAGATTATCTACAGAAATTGTTTGAGACGAAAGCCGCGCTTTGCGCTGAATGCAAAAAAAAAAAATGAACAAAGGTTCAGTAAAGATAATCTTTTTACACACGTAATATGAAAATAACAAAAAAAGACCACGCGGCCGTTCTCAAACCTCGATCACTGCTAATGCAGGAAGCTATCATGGGTGACTCAGAAATCGCTAACGGAGCTCTCGGCAAAAAAAAGAAAAAAAAGAAAGAGAAAAAGAAACCGTACAGGCGGCCCCTGTGACTCAACAATGACATGTGGCGTAGTGGCACATAGCGGCACAACGGGCAATACGAGAGCAAGGATGCAGTGATGAGCCTAATTACTTTCGTAATAAGAGATGGCAACAGCCAGGAAGTGGGTAGCGGTGGACATATTAACACACCGTGAAGGGCGTATGTGGAAACACGGGAAGGGGACACCACAAAGCCCCATCGTCTTGTCTTTCTGCAACCGTCTCTCGTGTTTCACAAAGTGACCAATAGATGGAGGAGCTAATTAGTATTCAAGCGTTCGTTAAGCCTAAATTTAGTATTTAGAGTCCACAAATGAGTACACGCCTAATGGACGCTCGTATAGAGACGAAAATGTTCGCCGCTTTTTCAAGCAGAGAAGAGCGGTCAGAATGCGTAAAGGTTGTATCGTCCCAGTGCTCATTAGACGCCCAAGGAGAATCATCAGAGTACTCTTCAGAACGATCATAGTCATTAGCTCAGTCTGGCTTCAAGCGAGCCTTAGAAGCTGAGAGTCTCCAAAGCGGATGTAGAGGCCGCTGATGCCAAGAGTGGCTATACAGCTGGCGTAATTACGCCTCATGAATGCCGCCGCTTGTCTGAATGTGAAACCATTACCGCTGCTTCTATTCAATTCATTGTCAAAATACGTCTCCAAACTGGCCGACTCATTTACCTCCACCCGTAGCGCCTTGGTCTTAGAATGGAGAGCCAGAACCCAGCTGAATAGGCGCCATTTCTTTTTCAAATCTGCGGGTGTTACTGGTACTCACTCTACGCTCCATGGCCTCTGCATTACGGCCTCTCAGGCACAGAACTCGCGGCACTGACAAAAAATGAACAAATGAATAACTGTGTACATAGGAAAGCCGAATTCACGTGTTATTGAACACCTCGATATCGATGGCAAGTGAAATGGGGCTGTGCGAATGCAGTCTGCAACTGAGCCCCCCCCCCCCGGGGGGGGGGGGGGGGGCGAAGTAATGACGTCACGTTCACGTGGTATTTAGTTGTCTACGTAGCTGCTGGCGAGTATCATTCAGAACAGCATTAAGATCTGGGGCCTTATTTTGTAATGAAACGTTTCAGCATTCGTTCTTTTGCTTTCTTGCCGTCCGTCAGTCCTGCCTTGAATACTGGAGCTGACGAATCAGTCATAACGTCACAAATCGCAATTACCAATGATGTGAAGGAAACGAATCATCGAAAAATACGACCCCAGCCGTCTACAATAGAATTTAGCAAGTAGAGCAGTAAACAGTTAAACTGAAACCGGTGCTATCTGTAGGGACCATACTAGGCAAGGAGTGGGCGAAAATAGTTGACAATTAAACAGGACAAGGAAAAAAGCAAACAAAATTGATTCTGGCGTATAACTCAGCACATCGGGAGAAACAATGGGATGCATCAAGTTGTCTGCACACGACGAGTACCACGCAATAGGTTACGATTTCGGCTAGGCGTCGTAATCCTTCCCTCTCTCTCATATCATGTTCGAAAAAAAAAAATAAATACGCGCAAATAAATAGCATTTCAAGGGCACACTTTGACTACTCGAGAAACACAACTAGAACAGCGACATGTACAAGATCACAAATCAGGAAGTTTCAAAAGTACTACGCGAAAAAGATACGGAATGGCAGCAGATTGTATTCACAAACGCGTATACACATACGAACAGTGTATATGTTAGGACACAAAGGAAAGCACGCTCTGAAAATTCGCGCGGGTGTACAGATGCAAGAGACGGCAGCAGCAGTAATACCTTAACTAGGAGTTGTGACGTCACACGTTCATCAACACAGAGCTCTCTATAAAGATCACACCACTTCCGAAACTCCCTAACTGCTCATCTATCAAAATTCGACGCCCTGATTGAGTCCAAATTCGGAGATTAGCAGACTGTCGCGCCAACTGGCGGCATTCAGATGAACTGCCCGAAGCTGTTCGACATGAATGCGGTAAAGCACAAGGAGTTACAGTTCACAGGTGGCGCCACAATCGGCTAGCCTCCAGACACAGGCCGCACACTTCAAACACGAAAGGAGTGAATTGGGAGTAAGCTGTCCTCCAGCGCAAAGGGTGCGAGCTAGAGAAGAGCTTACTCTCTTTTAACTCCCATATTGGCGTACTCGTGTTTGGAGTGCAGGTGCTGGTCAAATTTTGATTAGGGAGTTTTTTTTTTTTTTTGTAACTGGTAACTGAACTCTGCAACAACATGCGACACAATGGCAAGCAAATGAGACAAGGGCTGCGAAACGGCACCTGGTGTACGCTGTGGCAAACCACGCTTCCGCGACTAACACCGTTAGAACAGAGCTCATCGCAAGTCCCCCGACGGGAAGAGAAATAGGCAACCTTGATGACTAAAACACCACCCCAAACGCAAGTGAACCCGGAAGCAAAAATGTTCAGTCCTGTCCTTCGCTTTTACTTTTCACAGGGTGTTCCAGCTAAGCGGCAGTTTAGGCGAGGAGCCGACATTGAAAAACGCAGCACTCTGCAAGGGCACCAGTGCGTATAACTTCTCTCTCCTTTTTTTTTTTTTAAGCAGACGGTGCAGCTACAGACGATTCTGGTTCAGGCCCATAGGAGCGGGCTGTCTTGCATTCTGGACTGCGCAGACGAAACTGTCATCACAACATTGCCGACGGCTAATGCACAAAATCAGTAAGTAGTTTTACACTTGTGTCACCGGCAGGAACCCATTTTCCGGGTGCCAGAAGCAATAATAAGAACGGCGTGTCCATCCGGGGTTTTCAGGAGTGTTGTGCCTACCCCACCAAAAAGAAGCGACTGCTATGCGAAAAGAATGTACTGCAAATCGACGAAGCGGTTCTGGTAGCAACACCGTACGACTTGGCAAAAGCGTCGCAACAACCCTGGAATGACGACCTTGCCTGAGCATGCAGCAGCAGTCGCAGCAGCGAAGGTAAGAAAAAAAAACAACAAAACGAAACACGCGACAGTGACTGCAAAGCGGTACATTCTTCGCAGGGCACCCAGTTTGAAAACCGTCCAAGAATATTCCGCGCGCTCGAAAGCAGCCGCAACCGGCTCCTACGGGGTCGGATGTCGATAACGGAGTTGTTTGCGCCTGCTTGCGTTTTTACCGTTTCTTTTCGGGAGTGAGCCAGGGAGGCAAAAAAGCACAAGAAAGTTTTATCCGTGCCGATCGATACCGAGCCCCGACGCGCGTCTATTCCGGACCAGAACACGCCACTACAGGTACACAACCGTTACTCCTAAGACTACAAAAATAAAAAAGAAATAGAAAGCACCGAGACACAACGAACTCCATGAAGGGGGCACAACAGCTCTTTTTTTTGTTTCTTCCTTGCTTTCTCGAAGCAGTGCCTTTCACACGCCGATCGCGTCGCGGCTACCAAAGAAGAGGAGATCGTGTGGACAGTATCCCACGAAGGCCGACCTCCGCATAGCAATAAGTAAAATACCCGGAGGGCACTTTTTCTTGCTTCTTAGGTCATGTACAGAGCTCCCCGGCTTCTATAAACAAACATGTCTGGTTCGATAATGGCCGTCCGATGAAATTTTTTTTGTTTTCTTTAAGTACGCTGTTACATTAAACAAGAGGGAAAGAAATGCCTTGCCGCATCTTAAGTACCGTTCCGGGATCGTGCATATTGCCAGCGTCGCTCACGGCTACATAGCGGCAGCCTGCCCCGACAACACTAGGGATTAGCACAGCCATACGGAGAATACGGGAACGGGTTGTCGTTGCTACCGTTTCCAGCCTTGCCTAGTCACATTCGCCGTATACGGTGACAGTTACCGTAGTTGTCGTGTTTACCCTACAGCTGTGCTAAAACTCCACATTGTGGGCTGGCGCTGTTCGTCCACTTGTTAGACACATCATACATCAGAACAGGAACGCGATGCAGCCGAAAAACAAGCTCTGCTGACGCGCAGTCACTAACCAATGAAGAAGGAAATGTGTCTCGGAAATCCGTTCCAACCCTTTGCCTCTGCGTTTCGGATCGATAAGGCGCAGCCTTATCAAAATACGCGTGGGGGAAGGAAACCGGTGTCTACTACAACGACCTACACGAATGCTTTGCCACCGAAGGGCACGAGGTCCGGACAAAGAATGGAAGAAACCTTGCTTTCACACTGCCTCCCACGGCCGATGCCCCAAGGTGTAGAGCAGAACTCTGCTGCTACAGAAATCGACGTCTTTTAACAAAGAAGAAAGCGTCACCTCCTCGTCAATGGACACCTTCATTCAAGGCCGACTACGACTCCAATGCCGACCTTCGGCGCCGGACGCTAGAGGTAAACCGTGACCTCTAACGGCTGTTGGAAAGAAAATAGCAATAATAAAGGCAGATGCGAGTACGTATCACGTCTGCAAGACTGTATCTGGCTTCCAGGCACGAAGGTCATCCTCGGGACAAAGCAGCCATATATACTGCAGGCAGCATTTCAAGGTGCTCTCAGATCAATGGTTCCAGATGCTGCGAGACATTTAAAGCCAATCGTTTTCTTTACTTCTCCGCTATCTGTCCTTGAGCACTGCAGCGGTGGTTCGCTGTAACGAAGTCGTAAAAGCAGCCCCGCCCCCCTGGGATCCCCTTAGACAATCCACAGAAACTTCGTAACCTTCAGTCAAAAATGCTCGCAAGCTTACTGCGAATGCCAAGCCCTCGCAAATGAACCCGGTCAGAACGGAACGGTCACGCTTCGTTTCGCTGTGCCACGATCACGCCTCCCGGAGACACAACACGCATTCAGGGAGCACTGCTATACGAGCGGCCGCCATAGGGGACTTGCGCAAAATCAAGCGCAGCGATGCAATCAAGCGGCGCCGAGTTGAACGGCCGCGTCAACCAGAGAGCGCTTCGCACGGCTCTCGAAGCCCCGTAAACCTCGTCTGAAAAAGCACCGCACGAGAAAAAGCAGAAAACGCGTACAAAGCGAAGCGACAAGACGCCTTCCAAAGCCGCTCAAAGTCGGATTATTCGCGCGGCGCTGCCTCGTTTGGGAGCGTACGGCGAAGCGGTACGCCTGCTTGAAATCCTGTCAACAACCTCGCCCTAAGCTGCTGCTTTTTTTTTTCTTCCTATTTTGTTGAGATACAGGGAGAAACCGTAGGAGATAACTTGCTGCGCATGTTTTGAATGTAGCTCTTTAGCGAGCGCAGGCGCGACTCAAGAGTCTCTGTAAAGGTCACAACCAACAAGAAAAGGGAAAATTTTCTTCACTCGAAAGCTCTCGGAATTTCGAAGCAAGGCGGTGAAACGGAGCGACTGAATCGCTACCGATTCAGCCACTGCTTCGAGAGGGATGAAACGTAGCTCATATTCCATTCTATATAGTGCAGGAAAAAGAAACAGTCTAATTAATAAGTTCTCCTGCTTTAGTCTTCTATCTCCAGTACATCATTAGGACAGTGCATGAATGGAGACTCGACTATCTCAGTGCCTGACTGCAAGGAGAGTATATTCGTACCACTCTCCTTTGACATTTACTGCTGTGGTGTTGTCAGTGCTCTATATAATAGAACACTATCTCATGTATCAGAGTTAAGTATGTCTCCATGTCTTACGTTGCACAGGTGCACTGTGTCGAGGAGATATAATCACAGATAAAAGCTGAAAGTTCACATTTCTTAGGGGCAACAGCTACCTAGCAATACAAAGTGTTAATACAAGATACGCTTATGTTGATCGCATTTGCCAAACATCTCATACAAACGGTGCAAGAGGAGAGAACAACTTTACCTCACAACTATACCCTCAGGATTACCATTTGTTACAGCTACGTAGGGCACTGAAGTAGATGGGACAAGCACCTCTGTCTCCAAGCAATAGCGTGAAATGCAAGAACTTATAATCATGCCGAAAATCTGATGTTGCTGCTTGAATGGTTCAAGTCTTGTCATCAAAAGCAAATAAGTACCCATATATTTGGTGTCACCAATGTACAGTGCCAACAATGTACAAGCACTGTCACTAATGTACAATAAAAAACAATAACAGCAACCTTTAGAAATAACTGCCTTCATCCTACAGCAAATTTGTGTTCAAGATGAAAATTTCTTTGCAATGACACAGAAGCACCACTGAACTTAATAAGCTGCGGAGTCAAGACAAACAGTTTTGAAGAATGTGATCACTGAAACTAGCCTTCCATATTGTAGAAAGCAATGTTATCTTTTGAAATGTGCTACCTCATGCTGCCAACGTGACTGAAAGCACCATCCGAAATGAACAACCGTCTGAATGAAAGAAGGTGCACACGAGCGCCTTGGGAAGACATTTGTTCAAAGATCACATGGCAGCAAAAGGCAAAGAATGGCATTAATGACATTAATAAGAAATACCATCACAGGGCCACATAATGCTTATTTCTGCTGAACAAGAGCAATGCTCTTTAAGTGGTCATAACATCCAATAGAGCACATTGCAGTGTGCAGAATAATTGCAGCACCAATACACCTCAAAGAGAGGTTTCCAAATGGAAACTTATGAAAGAAATTCAGAAATACACTTTCTTTTTTGTTTCAAAAAGTGGTCACAAAGAAAAATGTAGGGGGTCTCTCCAAGCCAGAAGGGTGCTCATAACCTCTTTCAACATCTCACTAAATAATAGTTGTGTTTCTCTCTCCTTCAGTTCACTCAAAATGGACAGAAACAATGTGTAACGACATACAACACCATCAACAGTTACTGTGAACAAGTCTTCTCAGAAATGTGTGACATCAAAAGTTACACAAGGAGCTTTGTGAGAACAACTGAACAGAGCTTTAGGAGCCCAAATGACGCAAGAATGGCGCCCTGCACCTTGACTTTATCAGAGCCACCGCAGTTTCAACATGTATCAGTGAAATGCGTTCATTAAAGTGGGCGCTACAGAGAGCAGCCTTGTCTGTGCTTGCGGTACACCAGGGGCGCGGCGGCTCCGAGGCATCAGGCGGCGCAGGGCCTGTACAAGTGCTTGCGCATGGCAGAAGCTAGCGGGGGGGCGACAAACGAACAAACGACTCACGAGAAACAGACCAGCCGGGGTGTCGAGTCCGTCTCTAGATTGACGGACTTCTTGACGCTGTGGTAGCGCTGAACTAGCCGGAGACCCCCGTAGAGGGGGAACGCGAACGCACCGACACCGACCACGATGACGCCGGCGCACAGCGCCAAGACACCGACTATGGGCGCGGCGACCAACTTGCCGCCGAACACGGCACCGCGGACAATCTTTCGCTGGAGCGGCTTGTCAGCCTTGTAGCGGAACTTGCAGCCGAACACGCTCAGCTTGCTGTAGTGGTCTCCGAAGAACTTGAGCTGTCGGAACCGGTCGCCGCACCGGTAGCAGAAGTGGGTCTTGCAGCGGGCGCAGTGCATGTGGTCGCAGCCGGTGATGCGTTGGATGAAGATCTTGCACTTGGGGCACCGCTGGGCGTTCACCTGTCCGTGCGCCGTGGTGCGGGCCCAAGCCTTGAGCAGGCGGTCGCCCTTGCGGAACTGGCGGCAGCTGAGTCCTTCGTGCCACGGCGCGTGGCACGAGTAGCACCAGGAGCCGCCGCAGGCCGTGCACTTGAGCGGCTGGCTTTCGGGCTTAGGCCGCCTAGTCACGTGATTGCAGTGCGGACACGTCTTGGTCGAGACGTTGGCCGTCACCAGGAGTCGGTGGAAGTGCTCCTTGGAGTCGGCCGGCAACCTGGCGCTGATCTCGTCTCGAGACACGAACTGGTGGCAGCGCACGTTACAGCACTCGATCTGGATGCTGTTCTGTCGCACGCGGGAGGCGTAGTACCGCTTGAGGCAGGGCGTGCAGGCGGGAAAGCCGCAGCAGGGCCGCCTGTAGAGCGGCACTGTCTCGAGACAGATGCCGCACTCGGCTATGCCCCACGGGCCAACGGCGAAGTGCGGTTCGGGCTCCTCGCCGCCAGACGGTAGAGAGGCGAGCTCGGCGATGTGCTGGTGCCGGAGAAGAACGGGTCCGTTCCCGTCCAGACCGGCCTCGAAGAGACGGAGGACCTCTCGGAGCAACGCGTCGTGGTCGTATTCCGAGGCATCCGAGGTGGTGGCGTTGGACGTCGACGAGTGGATCGAGGACGTCGCGATGCTGGAGTCGGCGCTGTCCCGCCGGCGGTAGTGCTGCTGCGGCGGCGGGTGTGACGACGGCTGCTGAGGCTGCTGGCGGCCCGACGCGTAGCGCTCGGGGTCCGAGTTTGGGTGGTTGCGCCCGAGCTGCGGGCACTCGGGTCCGAATGACAAGAAGAAGCACTCGAGGATAAAGCGTAGCTGCTCGAGATCGGGCGTGCGAATACGGTTCTTGATCCTCGGCGCACCGCCACCGAACGCGGTCGCCGAGCTCCGGCGATGGTGGCCGCCGCCAGCGTCGGAGGAGGAGCGGCGCGGTAGAGACTCGCGCTCCATGGCGACGAGCTTACGAGAGCAGAGTTCGGTCTTCTTGTCAGCGATGGCGACGGTTGCAGCTCGGTCTCGGCGAGGCTGCTGGGGAGACGCGGGCGACGGCACAGCCGCCATTATAGGTGCATCACTATTCGTTGCTGCTTCAACGGCGACGATACGCGCTCCGCCGGGAACGAGCGACTGACATATAAACAGAGCGCGTTGCGGGCTGACCCATTCAGCCGCAGTGGCAGAAGAGGAGGAGGAGGACGAAGAGAGGAGGAAAGAACGGGCTGGATGCTGAGGGAACGCGCTGCCGCAGCTGCTCGGTTGCTCCTGGCTGCTGCGTCCGCCGCGCCACCTATCGCGCTCTCTCTCGTTCCACACGTCCACCTACAAAGCGCGCGCACGCCCTGTCCAGTCATCGAGTCATTGTAATCTCTCTAGACTTCGTTAGAGGGCGCTGTCAAGTATGCAACGGAGAGGAGCTTTATGCAACGGTAGGGTGCACACGGTCTAATGAAAACGGTGCGTGCGCTTCGCGGTACAGCTCCGTATAGAACAGGCATGAAGGAAAATTATTGATGATAAGAGAATTACAAGCTTATCTGCTTCCTTTTCATAGTCGAAGCACAAATGTACGCCTGCTTTCATTAGACTACGCCGGTGAAAAGATGAAAGCCGTCTGCTCGTCTGTGCAGTGAGTCGTTTAACTTAGCGACATTCATATTCTGCACCGTCCTTTTATAGTGCCACTAAAGAAATGCAGCAGAAAAAAAAAAGGAGGCAACAATATGAAAAAAATCGCGTTGGAGGTTCACAAAAGCGACATAATTTTCCCGGCGCTCCGGCAGATGGCCTTGGGCTTGTATGCGCGACATTAAGGGACATTTCAAGCTAAACTAATAAAGTCAACAATATCAAGCTGCACAAATTTGACGTAAAAAACACTGAACAAAAACTTCCTTGAACACCATTCGTTGAGCGACAGTGCTCTAAAAGTAAGCTGCATCCGTTCGCATTGGTTCGCATGAATGCCAGAACCGCCTTCAAATAAATTTGCGGGAATACATTGCCACCTACCGGAAAATTTGTAACATTGTCACTGCTTGCGTGAGGATGGTGGATAAGAGATGGCAGCACAGGATAGCAACCTCTCACGCATGTGCCGCGAAAGTTCGAAATTCTTTTCCTGCTCTCATAAAGACATTACGTGTTCCAACAGAGACAATGCGAAGGCTACTTGTTGTTTAAGAAAAATATCCGCCCCATTATTACCATTTTTTTCGGCAGAAAAGGGGAGAGCGTTTGGCGCTTCTATAGGCGCTTCTATAGTGGCGAAAATTTGTTTAAATTTCTTCCGCGCACACTGATGCCTGTATTACAGTAGAATATGCAGAAATGATTGTCCCGTAAACATGTCAGGCGCAAATACACAACACATTACGTGGTGGAGGCATTATAGTTTATCTAGTGCCTTCAATATTTCGTGAATGGCTACTCCAACACTCGGAACGTACGCGTAATGCCAGGGGGTCGGTTTAAACCAAGTTTAAAAGAGTCTTCAATGCAAAATTTTGCTCCGTTTCATTTCACTTACCGTTTTAGAACGGGCAGGCACGTTCTGGTCTGTATGCTTCTAAAATGATTACAAAAATGAGGCTAAGGGTTTTTCTGATGTTCTGGTGCGCACCAGAGTTTGTGTCGTCCCTGTGTTGTCCCAAGTCTTTTTCAAAAGCGCAATTATGTCTCACCATGTTAACTACCAACTAGCCCAATTTGAAACCCTCTTACATTTAAGCATCGACATTTATTCATATATCTATTGAAAAGCTCTGTTGAAAATGCGCTGATAAGTATCCGTGCAAATGAAGCCAGTACAATGGGCATGATCAAAAGGCGCCATCTAGAGTGACAAACCGCTTAACGCAGCACAGAAACTCGGGTCACATCCGTGACCGCCACCTATTGTTTCATCTTGTCACCAAGAAGACAAGGCTAACCGCTAGGCAAAATCACTATAGTAGAATACAACTTAAAAAAAAAACAGCAGTTGGTAACACTGGGCGCGGTCCTTGCGTCCTGTATTACTCCGCTGGCCAATCGCAACAGTAAATGATATCACCTTTTTAATGTTTGACTATACCACACAAACCACGTATCAAAATTCTAGAGCTGATAATTTTTTCCTCGTAATAAGCTCCTTGTATAGGTAACAAGAAACGTTTAAGCAGCGGACTACTTTTTCGTCGTGGAGGAATTCTGTGCGCGGAGGCTGGATGTGGGTGGAGTTTAACTGCAGACTTAAGTTGTATCCGACTATAGGGCAAGAATTTTAATGGCGTGACTTGTTTGTTAGTGAGGAACACGGTGATGTTGACTTCGTTTACTGTTGCGGCTCGTTAGGAAGTCATGGCCGCCTTTTGTTTTAACTAGTGTCATACTATAGCAAACAGTATTTAATGTGGAAGCATTTGTAGGCTGTGTCGGCGGGGTCGTGCCACCAAAACGAGCCCGTAAAACGAGTCCGCAGCAGTGGTGACGTTCTCAGGGGAGTTAGCGTCAAACGAGTGGTTGTAATCGAAAGAGGATGGTGGGAGGTTGCTGCGCAAGAAATAATAATAATAATAATGTCGATAGGCTGATTAGTTGATCATCAACTAATCAGCCTATCGACATTATTAATATTTTTTTCGTCATTTTTTGCCCAAATACTATTTGAGCCAAAAATGGCGAAAAAACGTCGAAATAGCACGGACGTCGATAAAGTGAATGGACGAGAAAACAGCTGCGGATGGCAAAATAGTGCAAAAAATAGGCCAATGAGTGAAAATAAGTTTGAACTGATCTGAAATGTATTTGATGAGTGATTCCAGCAAAAAAGTTTCATTGACATAGATTAATTAGTTAATTAATTATGAGCAAGAACCTTTCGATGGTTGAATAGGCTGGACGGGGATATGGTAAGTGGACGGGAAAGCAACCACGGCGCCAAATTTGAAAAACCGAAATGGTTGACTGAGATGAAAGAAGGTATAACCAGAGTAAATAAGTCGATCTTTAGTTAAAGTACACGATAACTACGCTAATTCAGAAGTTAATTAATTAACAAACAAAACGACAAAGGGAGGCAAAGAGAGGCGACGAGTGGGGAGGAGGCGTCACTGCTTTCGCATTCTCCCAATGCGGTCCACCGCAGTGATCTCTTAATTTGTCTAAGCAGGAAACAGAAATAGAGGGGAACACGCGAAAATTAACTAGAAATAACTAAGGCAAAAGTGAAAGAATGTGAAAAGTAACAATCGAGGCCAGATGTTCGACTCCCGTGCGTTCATTAAGTGGACCGCCGGGATTAGAGCGAGCGAGCTGCTTCCTAGGCCACGCCCTGTAAATGAATAGAAGGGGCTTCCAAGGCACGGTGGTGGGGCGTGGTTCAGAGAAGGACGAGCCTGGGACGTCCCAATTAAATTATGGAAACGCTGCATCGACGGCGCCTCGACTTGGAGGCCATGATGCGTGTTTGCAAGATGTACAGCGCAGAGCAAAAAGGCTAATGTTGAGTTATATACGCTTTTCTGCTTTTTATGAACTCCCACTATGCAAGCAGATCCTTCATTGACGCAATGAGTCGTGATAACGTCAAGAATACTCCGATGTCGTCTAAGCCTGTTTTATTTTTTTTTTTTGGGGGGGGGGGGGGGGGACTGCGGTAAAACAGTTCGTGGAGGTGCAGAAGGTACCTATATTGTTTGCTGGGTTGTTGCATAGTATTGAATTATTTTTTATACTTGTTCCATTTTTAGAGGGCTTAAAACCATGCAAGGCGGTTCCAAAACTCTCGCTATCGCGCGTCAAAAAACAAGTTTCCACTTTGTTGACATGCAATTTTGCGTGCAACGGTATACCTGTCTGTTCTTTATTATTCACTTTTCTTAGAAACGTTATCTGTTTTTAATACCCAGTTTTTCTTGCTATATTATCTGCCAACTCTATAATTGTTTACTGCGCACTTTCTCCTCTAAATGTTATTCGTATATCCTCTACGGAGTTCTGGACTGCGCAGTTTGCTTTGCAGCATTAGTTGTGTACTCCCCGCAGAGTAATACCTAATCAGAAAGCTCTATGCCAAACTCGGATGTATCGAATTTAAAGGGAATTGCGACGTAGTTCGATATGTCGATAATCCGGTGTGTAGATAAAATGACAAAAAATGACAATAAAAATGACAATGAGAGGTAAAATACATTGCATCCACACTAGTGACTCCCTTCCTTGCAGCGACGTGCCGTCCGTCGGCGTGCTGTCAGCGCACCGCTCGCTGGGCGTTGCTAAGCCTAGCTTGTTGCTCATCGAAGCCACAGCAGACGGTGCTTTGGAACCTGCCATTGCCTATCATAAGATGTCTAATCATGTTGCCAGTGCGTTATAGAGAGAATAGCATCATTAAAACCAAGGCATAGTTGGTATCCGGTACGCCTTGAGGAGCGAATCACGCCAGGTGAGGCCGCCGCTGTGCTTTAGTTAGTTAGGTTGGCTTCACCTCATGACAGCAAAGTGGCGTGGAGAATGAGCACTGCAGACCGAAGGCCAACCTCAAACAAACCCCAAATTCACTTCGTCACGCGGTTTCGCAAAGCTAGCGCATGCAAGCAGGTCCTCAAGGCCGCGTAGTCTACCCATCTACTGTATGTGCGCGAAAAACAAAGAAGAATGCCCTTCGTGACGGTGCGTGGCGCACTATTCGATATGTCGAATGTTCCGCTGAACACGAGTTCGATGACCGCGAATAATGGTGGTATACCTTTACATGGGATTCTCAAGAGGATGTTCTGATTGTTCGATATGAACAATATTTGGATATATCAAGGTTCGATATATCCAGGCTCGACTGTAGATAGTTCTAAGGCACGTGGATGGATCCGAATTGATTTCGACCCCCTGAACAGGAACTTAAGTTCGGTTCACGTATATTTTTATAATTTTCCTGCATCGAAATGATGCATTTGAGGCCGCGATACAAGCCTGGGCCTCGAACTTGGCAGGAAACGCTTTATACTCACTGAGCCAGAGCGGGAGGTTGCGGGAGTGAATAAACTTTATTGCCATAATTGGAATTAATGAGGCATAGTGGGGCGACGTTGCCCCCAGGTGGGGGAGGGGGGGGGGGGGGGGGACTGCCTGAGCCCACAACGTGAGAGCCACTTGTTGCAATTTGTCTGTGGTTGTCAGCAGTCTTACGTGGGAGCTGGCAGTGGGGCATGTGGGGGCGGTTGTTTCGCTCATCACCCGTATGCTCGGTTTTTATTTAATAAAGAATAAAGCGACGAATGTTATTTTGAACCTCAAGTATTTAAAAGTGCTCTTAAACTCAAGGAAAATCCAGCACATCTGTGGATGCCAAGTCTGTCCTTTACACTGCCACTCTTTTGTCAACGAACGGGCATCGATCAGCACCAACATGGTCGCTTTTAAGGATGGACGAATAACTGCAATTTAATGATGCTCTTAACGTGAAACTCCCCGAGGCTACTTCTTTCTTCCGCACTACAGAATACACTGCAGTGAGAGAGAGAGAGAAAGAAAATATCTTTATTTCGGAGCAGGCTGGACGAATCGGTAAACTAAGAAAGCCGGGATCTCGAAGCGAGCCGTTTAGAGAAGGAAAGCGCGCTTCTCACCTAATAAAGCAAAATAAACGCCGAAGCACATAAGCCTCGCGACGAGCAGATCGAAGAGGTACGAGGGCGCCGTCTCGTTTCGGCGCTTATGCGTCCTGGAGGAGAGGCCTTAATGAATTTCGTCCACGTGCCGAGTGGTGCGCCTAATCTGGGATTTAAGGTCCAGGCGCCTGCGAGGTTTTGGGAGCCAGGTGTTTTCGGAGCCACACTTCGACCCGCTCCTCGATCGGAGACCTTCGGGACCTTCCCCGTGTCTCCAGCCGCCGGCTGCCTTGAGCTACCTCATATGTATCCCGAGAGAGTCCGGGCTTGGCACGAATAAGGGAGATTTAAAATTGGTCTCTTTTTTTTTCATTTAATGACGCCAGCTGTAAAGTATAGAGCGGCCCCAGATCCACCTAAGATATCGTGGCCGTTGTCCGCAATAAATGTCGTCATCACGCTGCCAGAGTCTGCAGTGTCAACGGTGGCATGACCTATGGATCACACGATCTGTACCCAGGGGACGCATTTTGTAATATCTTACTTCGCTTCATTCTTTGCCATGTGAGGTAAGCTGGGGGGGGGATAAATTCACGCTGGTCAGGCATGGTCCGTATCGAAGATGCATGCGTCTTCAGTACTATCCTTCTATACATTTTATCTACCGGTATTAGGTATCGCCTGCCAACGATGCAACTATAGGAGTATTGGCATCGACAATACATTTTAACGCGATAGCATTAAAGGCCACGTTCTCCAGGAAATACGGTGTCGGCGTTGTCGGTGTTGTGAGCGAAAAATAACGAGCATGGCTCTCGCAGGTGGTCCCCTCAGGAGGTAGGTAGGTCACCTAAGGCATGTGATCTTTCGGTGTCATCACAACCAGCCCACAGGATAGTGAGCAAACTGTCCATCGTGGCAGGTGGCAGTTACATTAATGATTCTTCGCTCGGGAAGAGCAACCTGGGCCGCACAAGGTCCACAGCTGGGAGCACCTTCCATCGCAGGGCAGTGGCGCATCGCCAAACCGCTGCACCACTGCGCCAGTAGGGGTATGAGGACTCCCACGGATCTGTGAATGTAAAGCAGAGAATGACCTTGTGCATATATGGGAGTTACATCATTACGCTATCGCGTCGTATCCTTAAGTATCCCTTCCAATTTTTATTGCATCCTTTATTTTAACGGTGCTCGATATTGAAAAAAAAAAGTAGTGTGCGGCTGCTGTGAGTCAGACTTTGGGCCGGCGGCGCTGGCGCAGGCGATAGAGAACTGAAAAAAGGGAAAAATCTGGAAGAGATTATGCCAATGCCGTTTGCCCGTTCAGAAGTCTTTCTGCCTACCTTCATGCTTAGGGTAAGGCATTTAGTCCCTTTATCCTTCGTTGTTTTCCTTCTAGCCTTTAACAAAGAATGGTTTGGTTTGTTTATGGGGAGTAATGTCCCAAATCGACTCAGGCTATGAGGGACGCCGTAGTGAGTGGCTCCGGAAATTTCGACTGCCTGGTGTTCTTTACGTGCACTGACAGTGTACAGTACACGGGCCTCTAGAAGCCTTTATCGAAATTCCACCGCCACGGCCGGGATCGAACCCGCGTCTTTCGGGTCAGCAACCCAGCACCATAACCACTGAACCGCGGCGGCCTTTAACAAAGAAGGTTCCAAACGTCTCTTAAACATAGTGCTGGGGAAATTACTGTCCGGCTTTCTTAAGCGCAGGGAGCTAGCAATCTTTAGCACAATGGAAAACTAGAGGCAACTGATAAATACCCCAGTAACAAACGAAAATGATCAGAAACAGCTTCAAGTTTATTGGAATGTAGTTAAGTGCTCAGAGCCCGATTCGCCCGAAAAACATTAGCTTTAAAAAAGATTTTGCTTGGTTGCTTAAGGAAGTGAGCGTTTCAACGTCACCATGACTTTATTCCAATGCTAAAGTTTTAACGAAATCAGCAGCGCCGCCAGCCGAGCCTAGAGAAATTGAAGCTTAAAGAAAACTGTGTGACTGGATTCGTTACATCGTTATCACATCAGCCTGACTATACCCACTGCAACGCAAAGGCCTCTTCCATATCTCTTCAGCTAACCCTGTCCTTTGCCAGCTGCAGCCGCCGTATCCCCGCAGACTTCTTAACCTCATCCTGGTCACATGGGCATTCCCGGCAATGAGCTGGCTCACCAGCTTGCCTGCGAAACTATACACCGGGCGCCGGGGATCCCATGGACGAGCCCACCTACGGAGCAGGTGGTCAGGGCTTAGAAACGCACCGTCGACGAATACTACAAGCAGAAAAATTGGTCTTAGCTGATTTACCACCGCCACATCCATCCTTATCGATCCATGAAGCTCGCATTTTTCGCCGAATACAGTTTAATCTCCTGCATCCACCAGCCAAACTTTACCTATACCGGTACACTTCCACACCTCAGTGCCCAAACTGTCCACACACATATGCAGACATAGAACACTGCCTTACACAGTGCCACGCAGCCTTCCAGTCCCCCGCCTATCCTTTCCCCCCACCCCCACCGTGGCCCATCTGGCTCGCCTCCCTGGATCTGAAGCTGCAACGTGCCCTCGTCACCTTGGCCCAGGACCTATTGAACGCCTAACCGAAAGGCTGTTTTAATAAAAGTGTCACACCACACCACGACCATCCGCCCACCTAACTTTCTGGAGCCCCCTGCTACGCTTCCCTACTCTTGGAATCCACCCAGTTACCGTTAAGGACCAACGGCTATCTTGCCTTCGCGTTACATGCCCTGCCCAAGCCCATTCCTTCCTCTTGATTTGGACTAGGATGTCATAAACGAGTGTTTGATCTCTGACCCACTCTGCCCTATTCGTGTCTCTTAACGTTACGTCGATCATTTTTTCTGTTCATAGCTCTCTGCGTTGTCCTTAACTTAACTTAAACCCTTCCAAATACAGTGTGCTATGTTAAACAGACTTATAACTCCATGAACAAAGGAGAACATTAATAACCTTGCCAATCATATTACCAGCTTTCATAATATTGGTGATTTCAGTGGTGTATAAGTTGCATCACTGATAACCGATATTGGTTCGGTATCTTGCACCCCAATTTCCGGAGCTGAAAAGAAAATTCATGCCCGTTTGGTGCTTGAATCCAGCGCCATCGCCTACGCCCGGGCACGGTTTTTTTTTTTCGGGTTCGAAAATTATAGGTCTGTTTACACAGGTAGACTTTCAGTTTACTGCTTCGCCGTCTGTAGCGCCACCTGTACCAGAGAACGTGCAGGGGAAATCAGAAACCGTTATTTCAAGGTGACATGTTCCAGCTCCATAATTTATTGAAAAAAATATCACTCAGCAGGAGAGACAACCAAATAAACATCTCTCGTTATGGAAAAAGCAGAGAGCCAGACCCTGTTTACCTGTCAAATAGCACGCAGATCCGACTGAGGAGCCATGCGAACGACCGTGAACGGATTAAATGTACCGTTAAAGTCTGAAGACAGTGCTTCTGACAATAAAAGCCATTGTTTCCTCTTTTCAGCCTATTTCCGAACAAAAAAAGTATAAAGATCGTGTCGCGTCTTCTTCATCCGATAATCCCTAAAACAAATTTTTTCTCTCAAAGTTTTTCTTCTTTCTTGATTTCCTTGCTTATACTGCTCCATTCTGGAGACGTGTATGGGTCATTTATTTGTGTTTACTTTCCAATATTTGCGGCGTGTTCCAGCGACACCCGGCGATTACGTAACAGCGTCTCCACATCCGGAACTGGTGCAACATGCATGGCGAATGACGATCCGGAACCGAAGGCCGGAAGAGAGGCCCTTGCGAAACTAGAGGACAGGAGCCAACACGTGCACCCACCCGCGCCGTTCCACCTGAGAGGAAAGAGAGAGAGAGGGAGAGGGAAAGAGAGAGGTGATGTAAGAATGGGAAGTCGCATGCACGCCACGTGAGTGTACATCGACTGCCGATCCCTTGTAACCCGTTCGTGCGCGGTCGTCGTCGAAGTCGTGGGTTCGTGACACGTTTCCTACGGAGAAGCTGTTGAGGAAGATACCCACCGTGTCTGCTGGGATACGTGGGAGGAAGGAGGGGCGGAATACGGAGGAGGGAGAAGACGTGCTGGCCTGTTATTTTCGGAGACGTCCGTCACCGCGGACGCAGCGGTTATGTATACGAACGTCGAGATCGGCGTGAACTACGACCTTGGGCGAGAAGTTCGTGAGCCATGCGGACGGGACAAGGGCCCGGGTGTCTGCGCACGCGTAGCGACGCTCTTTCCGCAGTACTCGCGCCCGCCGTTGAACAGATCCAGTTTTTTTTTTTTTTCATCGCGCCAGTTGAGAAACTCCCCTTTGAATTCTGCTTATTCCCAATGGCTACTTGTCGCAGATAAAGCCCCAGGGTGTCCGGTGGCTTTTTGGTTTCCGAACTAAATTCGTATTTTGAGCAGTGCTGACCACATCTGTAGCTGACCACATCTTAACTCTGTAGGACATGGGTCTGCTAAACTCCGTATTAAGGTCGAATAAGAGCGCGAGGTTTTGATACACCGGTTCCATGGGCAGTGTTTTTTTCTACTAGTTTAATTTAAAAAAAAAATCTGTGGTGGCGTAGGACGCATGCGTGCATCTAAATCGGCCGGACAAATGGCGCCACCGTCGTTTGTTCGCAGCTCTATGTTCGCAGGGGATAAACTAGACAAACCCTGGAGAGTAGAGTTTTTCCAGTGACTCTACCGGAGAAGACTTGGAGGAAGGAAAGAGTTCGGAAGAGGCTGTTACGTCACATTTTTTGAAGCCAGCTCCCCTTTTTTCTTTCCCCCAGCTTCTTCTTTCTTCGGTTCTTTCTCTTCATCTTCTTTCCCCTCTTAGCTTGGCTCTTTTTCTTCTCTTCTTCTCTTTATTGGTTTGGTTCTTGGATTGGCTTGCCTTGGCTTGCAGATTTCTACGACAACTACAACGGTCTTCAGTTATACGACGGCTCTTGGAGGGCTCCCTTTAAGGGCTGTCGCTGTAGCAAATAAAGAACCCAGACATTTGCTTTTACGCCTTGTTGTGGGCTGTTGCAGTATCCTTGAAAGACCCAAGTTTCAGAGGGGAGAAGGGGAGAGAGTACCTCTCACTTTCAAGAGATTTGAAACGCTGACGATGCATAGTAAGTCACACGCACCTTTGTCTATAAGCGAACCCCCTTTGACTACGTTAGACAAAGGCTATACATAACCGCTACGCTACGGATGGGGTGCTGATTGCGACCCGGAAACCGATCAACCGATCCCTGCTCGGCTCTGTCACCCAGATGACGGGAAGTCCATCACACTGCCGGAGAACAATCGGCTCCGAATGACGCATCGCGAACGTGCTCCACACACGCGCACGCAAAGGCCACGGCGACCGCCTCAACGGGACGCGGGCGCAACAGACACGCACGGCGAAGGCACCACCGCCACCACGCACATTTGCCTAATTGCTCACGCAGCAGCTACGACGGATACAACGCCCTCCTTTCTTTCTTTAAGGGACAAGAAGGGGGGAGAGAGAAATTTAGAGAGAGGGGAATGACCAAACGTCACGTGCAAGCGGGCACCACCGGTCTGTAGGAACGAGAGGAGGCAAGGAACAAAAGTAGATACAGGAAAAATAAAGGAAGAAGGAAGGAAAGAACGAAGAAAAGATAGAAAGAAGGAAAGAAAGAGAGAAAGAAAGAAAGAAAGAAAGGAAGAAGGAAAGAAAGAAAGAAAGAAAGAAAGAAAGAAAGAAAGAAAAAAAGAAAGAAAGAAAGAAAGAAAGAAAGAAAGAAAGAAAGAAGACGGGTTAGTTTGCTTACCATGCTTATTTGTTCTTTTCCTCCGACGCTTTATGTGGGGCGGAGGCCGAAAGTCAGGGCATCGCATTCGCTGTTTTTGGACGATACACGGGTGAGCCGGTCAACGTGACGCTGATTGCTCACGGAACAAGCGCTGCTAGGCCTGATTCGTGACCGCCCAGGTCTCTTCGCAGTGGGAGAGGATGCGCTGATAAAGAGAGAGAGGGGGGGGGGCGATTCTGGTTTCTGAGCGTGTATATATATACGCGTTCATACAGGGATGAGCGGTGGAGGGAGGCGATTATTCGAGCCTCATTAGTTCTCTCCCCCCCCCCCCCCCCCTTTTTTTTATTCTTCGTTGTCGAAGTAGGAGTAGTTGCGAAGGTCAGGGCTGACTGCCATGTGGGGCTAAAAGCCCTGGCGCGGATTCAAACCGCTTTCGGTGCGTTAGTATAACACCTGATGACGAGAGATGGCCACCGTCATAATACCATGGGCTGACCACTGCAATGGGACTCCAGTAGCTTACTCAACTGACGCCACGGGCTACTGGGTCATCGTTGCACTCTTTATTTATTACCTTGTTGACACATATTCTAGTATGCAAATCACCAATCAACGCAATCCTCAAAGAAATGCGCTTTAAGTTTCAGTTGACCGCTCGCTGAGTCTTTTCGGAGCGTAACAATTTCATGAAAACTCAAATTTCATTGTTAAAACATGTGAACGTTCCCTACTGGTATGCGCCAACAGGAAGGGAATTGCCTACTCGTCAACTCAATCTAAGTTGATTTTTACTCAGCAAGAATTCGCCTGCAGATTAATGCTCATGTAACGCTCACGACATTAGTGTTGTTATCTCTTGGGGAATGTTTATGGTAAATTGTCTTGAGCCATTAAACCTTCACTGCAACAGACAAGCATAGTCTACTACAGCCATCGACTTCAAGGACTACTAGCTATTTCGATGAGTTACGTGCACTGGATATGTTGCTTTGCTTGCAAGTTTTTCGAAAACATGTATTTTTGCGCGATGTAGCAAAACTTTATTGGGGCACAGCGCCGAGGGTAAACGCGTTTTCGAAATTCTAGAAACTGCTATCGATATTACTTATGGTGCACTAAACGTCTCTCAATAATTATGGAGCCTAACAGTAATAGTTAATAAATACCTATTCAGTATCAGTGAACCAGCCTACTAGTTAGCACCTCTTAGCAATATTCTGATGTACTACACCGCTGACAATGCTATGCCGAGAAAAAGCGTTTTTCTAACTCAAAAAGCTTATTTTTAAAAATTGTGTAAAATCTTAGATGAAATACCCTCTACATATTCACTGTTCGTGCAGTAAAGATGGACTTCAACAAGCAACTATGCATCTAAACCTCTTGGTTAGTGCCGGGGAATGCGTAAATGTCGCCGAAATTCTTTTAGAAACCAGTGCTTATTAACAACTCACCATTAAAACTTGTTGCTACACTCATCATAGTCTCTATAAAAGCATGAACGCGTGATTTGAGTTAGGTGAGTGAATAGGTGTAGCCAGTGTTTCTGCCGTGTTATTATGCCCCTTTCAAGAGCTGTACGTGAGAGATAAAAGAGGGCGTTTGCTGTCACATTGTAGTTCGTGGTAATGCTAAAGTCTCGTTTGAACCTGTCGCCCAAAGATGGCCATGTGTTGTTCGTTTAACAGGTGTTTTAAAAAAGCATGGTAGCGCTTATGCGTGATTAGTTCGATAAAAGATTGTACGAAAGTTGTACGGTATTATGTTACTGTTACTCAAGCAAGTAATTTTACATCGTTTTGGTAACACGATGTATTGAATTGGGTCAACAGACTTCCAGTTATCACTAAACATGCAGTTTCAGTTCAAACGCAGTGACCGATTCGCCCTTGAAACTGAATACGAAGAGTAATAAAAAAATTAATTTATTCTCATAAAGATATTGTGTGCAAACTCAATAGCCTCTAAACTTAAACACAATTTCCAGTCTTATAAACGAATGCAGATAACACGACAAATTAATAACGTGAAAATAAGTTTTTGTAGCAAGTATTTCCAGACATGAGTCGCCCTTTCCAGAGACTAGGTGCCCAGAATGTGTGGCACTACATTAGGTCGGGCCACTTCAAAGTTCACGTAGCGTCGAAGTGATAACACCACGTCATTTCTCATCGAGCCCAGAAAGGACAGCAGCTTAATAACTTCTGGGAGCTGAAAGTTTTCTGAACTCTCCACTACGTCGTGTATCACATCCAACGTGCAACTTCATGGCGCTAAAGGACGATACCATACCATACCATACCATACCATACCATACCATACCATACCATACCATACCATACCATACCATACCATACCATACCATACCATACCATACCATACCATACCATATCAAGGACTCCTTTATCAGAGGTGCAGATGTGTATCGTGGCCATGCGGTTAGAGTGCGTGCTGTTCCATATCAGTTAAAGTCAAGGAACCCCAGGTGGTCCAAATTAATCCGAAGCCTTCTGTGAGGGATACCACTGTAGCCCAAGTCGAGCCTATGGACGTTAAGACACGACTCTCGAGCTTACCATTACATCATTTAGCCATAATACATGCACTGAATCGCCGTTCATGATCATGCTCATGATGCAAGACTCCTCCTATCCGTTCACGAACGTCCCCTGCAACAAACGTCCAGCCGGCAAGAGCCAGCAGATGGCATAGCGGTGCCACTAAGGCCCGTACGGCGGCAAGAACTATAGAGACGCCGACGCATTTAGAAGCTTACGCAAGCCCACTGTACAGCGGCTACATCTCGGACCTAAGGCAAATAAATGCCCGAACCACGGCGGTATCCACACGGAAAGCGATCGAACACGAAGGACGTCGTGATCGGGAGACAGCAAAACAAAAACATATGTATCAGTGACCGCGGCGCAGTCGAGAGCGGTTCATCACAAGGGCGACGGTGGTGCACCTGCCCGGGCCCGACAACGGAGCACGAAGGGAGGAAGAAAAAAATAACGTACAAGAATACTAGAGGAGTGCCGCAAAGGCCGGTTCAAGTGGGATCGCAATTTGGCAGCCTTTTCCGTCGTCAGATCACGCTCCCGTACTCTTCACCGTGGGCAGGCAAGGGCGACCAGTTAGAGGCCACGGCGGCTTTCCTAAACGGGCAGGTGGCAGACGACGCGAAAGCTACACGGAGAAATAGTGCGGCTGGCGTGCACCCTGAGCTGCATCAATCGTCGCCGCTCGCCGTTGATGGCGCTGCGAGCGGTTAACTGCGTCGTAGGTAGCTTGTTTCAGGGCTTCTCTGCCGCGACCTAGAGCAAGTTGCAGCCAAAGTTTGAGCGGCACACAAGTTTGCAAGGCTCCCTTGCAGTTCATCGCACTATAGGATCATAGGTAGGATATTGGTCTACATAGCACATAACGTGTGGGTCTAGTGTATAGTTATTGGCTGCGTGGTAAAATGTTATAAATGTATGGCTGTATGGCTGCTTGGTATATTGGCTAGGAACGGTACATTATACAACTAGTTCATTGACCAGCACTGCTAAATGGCACAGAAATTTATAACGTTCGTAGTCTCAATGGAACCATTGTTATCATTCCTGGCATAAGCCAGTTTTCTAGCTTATGTTTACAAGGTGCACGTACGGGCCCCAAAATGCAATGCTAATTTTAAGACGGAGTGAGTGCCCGCAATGTTCATCTGACACTGAGCTATTCCGTCCGCCAACGTCTTCATTTTTTAAAGCCAGCTCTTTATCGAAGAAACTGGTCACCATACTATTCGGTTTAGCAACCGCGGCGGCAACAACGAACGTTCGCCGCTAGCAGACGACGCTGCAAAAGCGAAACCTGAATTTGGATCAGTCGCCACCAGATGCCGGTAGTTAACCCCTAACGGCTTGAACGGGAGATGTTTTCACCTGGGAGAAAAAGAGGGGGCTTGTTTGGTTTCAAGACTCGTAATTAATGAATAAGCAGTGCAGCCAAGCATGACCATTAATTGCGACATAAGATTTTAGTGGTACCAACTTCAAGACTGTCCACAGAATCCAAACCGAAACTTTCCATGCAGTGTGAGAGCAGTTGTTTCGCTTTAGTCTACTTGTGACCTCTTCTTTCTTTTTTCATCGTACATCTCATTCGTCCAGTTCTGTGTTCGTCTAATTCTGTGACGTCACTTTTTCGTCATAATGTGGGCGGAGGCCGCGGAGGTGGGGGAAAAAAGTTGAGAGAGGAAAGAGTGAGCGCGCCGTTTATGGTGTTGTGTGTGCGTTGTACGCGTAGTTTATTCAGCCGGCGCATGCGGGGCGTGGAATAAGCGGTGGCAGCGGCGCCGGCGGCGAAAGGGCGCATGCGTGGGGGGCATCGCGCCTCTGCACGGATGGCAGCGGCTCCAAGCGCTCAGCCGACGCATTTCTTCGGTCCCGCGACTGTAGCGGCGGTGGCCGCGCGCACAAGGCTCCGCGCACACGCGGACTCCCTCCAACTTGTTGCAACCAGCCACCCGGTGCGCGATCAACTTTAGTTGGGTGTAGTTTAGTACAAGCCACGCTGCCGCAGTGCGCGAGCGTCGAATTTTCGATCGACCCCGACCGTAAGCGCGTGCGTTTTTTGGGCAACGAGTTGTTCCGGGCGCCAGAAAAGCGTCGTCTGCACACACCTGTTGCCAGGTGCTGCTGCGATCGTTTTTCTCTTTTTTTATTTTTGTTGAGGAGGGCGCGCGCGACGCGCCGTGCTCTTCGCCGACGTCGTCTGCGACTGCCTGTGTGTGTGTGTCGTCTGCCTGTGTGCGCGAAGGATTCGCGTCGTCTGCAACTCTGGGGATTGCTGTCGTCTGCGCATAGGAACAGAACACGACTTTCCGATAACTTCTTATTCTTCGACACTGTTCTTTTCTGAGTGAAAGTGCCCGCAAATCTGAAAGTGAAAGTTTCATCGAGTGCCGGTTGCAGCGAACTTCCTCTGTTGCGCCGTAAGCCAAACCTACGGGGACAACTTTCGGCGAGGAAATTCGAAGTGGTTAACTTTCCGCCAACGGCGAACAGCGGCTACGCAGGAGGACTTGGGAAGCCAAGCTGAGCGACTGCTCCAGTGGCTGTTAGCGCCGCCGACAGTTCCCTCCGAAGAAGGGTCCCATTCATTTTGTAAGTACCTTATTCTTTGTTTCACGTTCGGCTGATTGCACAATTGTTTTCAGACTTAGTTTTTTCACGCCACTAGCGAATCTGTATATTGCGCATTATAATCTTCACGGCAACTGCAGCATAAAGGAAAACTTATTGCTTACGTGTGCTCGATTGCTCTCTATTTACGCTTCACATCCTTGCTACCTTTTACGCAAACTTCACTTCGTGTCTCGTAACAAAGTAAACTTGCGTGATATCTGCAACAGCGCAAAATTGCGCGTAATATCCGAGTTTTTATAGCGACTTAAGACGTCCAGAGCTTAAAGTCGTGGCCATATACCTCTGTCCGACTGTAGCCATTGAAACGACTCGGAAGAGCATCCGATGACATTTAACTCGAACAAAGCACGAATAGAGAGCCTGCAAGTCCACAGCCAGTGCGTCAGGTGCAGCTGTCTGATGGAAGGTCTGCTGTCCGGCTGACCTTGCTTCTCAAAGGCCGGTTGGTGTGTCACTTCGTCTCTGCTCCAGATGTGTAGGCGTCTAAGATCGTTACCGTCCAGATTTTTACCGTGCTCTTGCGGACAGCAAGTTTCCCTTTGAAGTATTGGCGAACAAATTTCTTGTTTAGTGGTTTTTAAATGATTTTTATAACGGTAACGACTTCGGCCTTCCTTGGGACAAAAACGGAAAATTAATCGTATTGCCTTTAGTCATGCACAAACTTCTTAGATCGCCTCGACATCTTCTCACGGCAAACCTATTCCTCTAATAGTTACAATGAAATGAAAGCTTTCCCGTGTTTTCTTTTGCTTTACCCTGCAACGCGCAAGCCTTAGCTTCGGTTCAACCAAACCACGAACATGCCCAGGATCCTTGGACATCAGTTTTAATTGTGAGGAAACTGTGGGATATTGTAAGGTGTGTTTATAGAGTTATTGTAGGCAATGGTCGACTCTTCCGATACGTAGAAAAATATTTCTTTTAAATATGGTTCATCGCTCGCATCGAGAAGTTATGCATGCCATAGGAAACCAATGGGGAACGTTTTTGACAACAGTAAAAACGTTGATATCATACAGATTAAAGCCTACCGAAGAAAAGTCTATTAATATATTGATTGTTATAGTGAAATCTTGAGCTAAATGAAAATACTAAAATAATCATCTTTTTCCCCTTAAAAAAATGCTTGTCCACAATTTCTGGGTATGTGTGAAGCAATAAATGGAAGCTGCGCATATGCGCTGGAAACACTCATTGCATTGCCTGTGGTTTACGTATGCTGTGGAGGTGTTGCATAGGGGCCAAGGAAATAATTTCTTTTTGTTAATTATGGTCATAAACCTAAAAAATGACAAGGTCTTAACAAAGGAAACGTGTAGCCACCTATTATTAATGCCGTTGCGTCTAGCCTTCACACCTGATTCACTTTCACAAACCTTGACCCAGAAGGGCTTAGTAACCTTCACATCGCGTGCTGCTGAAGTTCCTAGCGTTCCGCCTTTGTCTTCGGGTACTTGTGTTTGAGACGTTGATCCCTGACTCAAATAACGTATATACAGGGTGTTTCAACTAAGATTTTCTGCAATTTTTAAAAATAAGGTATTTGAATTAGATGCGCGCTTTTTCTGGCATTGCATTGTCAGTGGTGTAATACATCATAATGCAGCTAAGCCGTGCTAACTAGCAGGCTTGTTAACCAATATTTAATAGTTAACTTTTAAACTATTACCCTTGGGCTCCTTAATTATTGAGAGGCATGTAGCCCACCGTAAGTAATGTCCATATCCGTTTTTAGAATTTCGAGAACGCGATTATCCTCGGCGCTGTGGCCCAACAAATTTTGGCTATTTCGACGAGTTAGGTTCACTGGAGAGGTTGCTTTGCCTGCAAGCTTCTCAAACCGCATGTATTTTGGCGCGATGTAGGCGAAATTTGTTGGGCCACAGCGCCGAGGATAATCGCCTTCTCGAAATTCTAGAAACGGATATGGACATTACTTACGGTGGGCTGCATGCCTCTCAATAATTAAGGAGCCCAACGGTAATAGTTTAAAAGTTAACTATTAAATATTGGTTAACAAGCCTGCTAGTTAGCACGTCTTAGTTGAATTATGATGTACTACACCACTGACAATGCTATGCCATTAAAAGCGCGCATCTAATTCAAATAGCTTATTTTTAAAAATTGCAGAAAGTCTTAGGTGAAACACCCTGTATAGGCGCTGTCAGACGTAGGAAAGAAATGTGCACGTTCTTACTAGGCAAAAATCATGTGCTAATATTCCGCAATAAATACTTTTAACCCTTCAACTATCATGTACCTATGTTTGTCACACAACGTGTTGTGAGCTCTCATTAGAAAGCAATACTTCTACAGAGCTCTTAAAAAAATAAAAAAGCAACGGGAACAGTGCGCCCTAAGCTGAGCAACTGTTGCAATACAACTTGCTTATGAAAAGCTTGGTATACAGGGTGTTTCACCTAAGTCGTTACACAATTTTTAAAAAAAGACCTTTTGACTTAGAAGAGCATTTTTTTTTCAGTATAGCATTGCCAGCGATGAAGTACATCAGAATACAGCTAAGCCATGCTAACTAGCAGGCTGGTTAAATAACATTGAATAGTTAACTTTTTAACTATTACTTCTCAGCTACTTAATTCTTTAAAGGAGTGTAGCCCAGCGTAAGTAATATCCATATCAGTTCTTAGAATTTCGAAAACGCGATCACCCTCAGCGATGTGGCCCATCAAATTCTGGATATTTCGACGAGTAGCCTGCACTGGAGAGGTTGCTTTGCCTGCAAGCTTCTCGAAAGCGCTTGCATTTTGGCGCGATGTGGGCAAAATTTGTTGGATCACTGCACAGAGGGTAACCGAGTTTTAGAAATTCTAAAAAAACTGATATGGATATTGCTTACGGTAGGCAACACACCTCTGAATAATTAAGAAGCCTAACAATAATAGTTGAAAAGTTAACTATTCTATATTGGTAAACAACCCTGCTAGTTAGCACGTCCTAGCTGCATTCAGATGCACAACAGCGCTCCGAATGCCATGCCGAAAAAAGCGCTATACTAACTCAGCTCATTTTTTAAAGTTATGTAAAGTCTTAGGTGAAACACCCTGTATATTGGTACCTGCATTTGCCAGCAGCGCCGTGCGTTGAATTTTCATTTGCCTGTCTAGACGACATATGGACTAATAGATAAATTTTAAAAATTGGTTTGGTTTGGTTTGGTTTGGTTTATGGGGTTTAACGTCCCAAGGCGACTCAGGCTATGAGAGACGCCGTAGTGGAGGGCTCCGGAAATTTCAACCACCTGGGGTTCTTTAACGTGCACTGACATCGCACAGTACACGGGCCTATAGAATTTCGCCTCCAAAGAGATTCAACCGCCGCGGCCGGGATCGAACCCGCCTCTTTCGGGTCAGCAGCCGAGCACCATAACTACTGAGCCACCGCGGCGGCTAAACTTTAAAAATCCCCCCTTGATATACTTTCGCCATGCTCTGAACTTTTTGTCTGGTTATCTGCAGGGCATTGTACTTCTTCACTGACTTTAAGATGGTCTTGCGAACCCCATTGAAGTGCACTCACCCCAGTTCAATGACCGCATATTTTTGTTTCGTTTAATCCTTTCAATTAACTACTCCCTGCACCCATCTCGCACTACTTTCTCCACCGAAACCTTTCCCGAACACAGAGAAGCATGTCAGCGCTTTTCAATTGCCGGCTAAAATCTCTGCTGCTCATTAAAGAGCGTCTCTTCATCTCGAGTACTACTCAAACATGGGTTGCGCTACTTAGTCTGATTAAAAGCACTGAATACTCGTTAGGAATCTTTTAAAGCAGTGTAACGACAATTAGGATAAGTCTGTGCGCACTATGGAAAGACCAGACAGAAAAGAAAGCTCACTTAAATTACGCTTCTAGTGATGACATATCCCTGGCGTTCCTTGCAAGGTTGTAAATACAGCTTTTATCACAAATCCTTGCTCAATCATAAACGCACGGGTTCCACTGGTGTCGTTGACTCTGAAGTTAAAAGGGATCTTCTGTTTTGATAGCGAATTACGCATAATGATGCTGAAGCGAATAAACGCAGTGATACGTGTGTTGTCACGGTTGTGTAACCCCATCCGTCCTTTTGCTATGCGTCCGGAGGCTAACTTGTACAAAACTGTTTCGAATGTGGGAAGATAGATGGAACGATGGACGACATAAAGAAAGGAAGAAATGAGAGAAAGAAAGAAGTGAAGAGAAAGAAAGGAAGAAATAAAGAGCGAAAGAAAGGAAGGGAAAGAAAAGAAGGTAAAATGAAAGATAGAAGGAAAGAGAGAGAAAGAAAGAAAGAAAGAAAGAAAGGAAGAGAGAGAGAGAAAGAAAGAAAGAAAGAAAGGAAGAAAGAGAGAAAGAAAGAAAGAAAGAAAGAAAGAAAGAAAGAAAGAAAGGAAGAAAGAAAGCGTTTCCTATACTTGTACATGACAGCTGCTTGTGATTCGTCCTCGCGACATCCAATCATGATAGCCCGTGACAAGACAAAACTATCATCCAATGCAGACCGTCCTTTCGGGAAAACCGTTTCGTGAAGTGGCCCGTGCTTAGATGACGCCATATGTATGTGCGCCTTCCAAAGTACAGTTTGTGGTGTTTATAAGACGGAACATATAGGTGCTTTACCACGGGACATCCTTTCTTTTCGGGTGTTAAAGATACGATCGAGAGTGTACGCTATATTACAGCGGCGCAGCTTCACGATACAGCACCGGCGTCTGCGTATAGAGTCCCTTAAAGTGCCCGAATTATGGGCGGCGCGGGGGGGGGCCTGTTATCCGGCGTGCCCGGCCGTAGGTAATTACAGCCTCTCCCTAGACGAAAACAAACACGTCACAAAACCTGCGTGCTGTGCCAGTCTCGTTTCCAGAGAGAAAAAAAACCGCAAAAAAAAGAAAAACTATTATGGCGCGAGGGAGTGGTGTGTAGTTTAGGATGGAGCCGTAATGGCTCCATGACACTGTCTGGTTTGCAGACTCCAGAGCTCTGCTTCAGAGGAACGTTGAGTGGTGTGGTAATTTACCCACGCGTACCATAGAAACTCGGCTTTGAGAGCCGCTTCCAGTAATCTCGCTAGTGAGAGGATGTACAGTCTTTGTCAAAAATGCACAGCCCTGTGGCGGGTCTCTTTAGCACACTTGACAGCCCTAAGCTTGGAAGGTTGGTTGGTTTATGGGGTTTAACGTCCCAAAGCGACTAAGGCTATGAGAGACGCCGTAGTGGAGGGCTCCGGAAATTTCGACCACCTGGGGTTCTTTAAACGTGCACTGACTTCGCACAGTACACGGGCACCTAGAATTTCTCCTCCAAAGAAATTCTAGTCACCGTGGCCGGGATCGAACCCGCGTCTTTCGGGTCAGCAGCCGAGCACCATAACCACTGAGCCAACGCGGCGGCTAAGCTTGGAAGGGTTGAGGACTTTAGTTCCTACTGCCTTCGTGAGGGTAGGGTCCCCGAGTATGCAAGAAAAACCGCTCTGTAGGGCTCAGAAACAAGCCCCTTGTGCTGTATACTTTTGTCAAAGACTGTACGTATTGTTTACAGAGTGTTAACAGCGCTATCGCCACTTAATGTTACACAGGAAAATCCGAATATGCGCAGGATATAACCTCGTTACACCGGAGCAAAAAGTTCCGTTTGTCAACGTTTATCGAAATCAACTTCTAAAGTCTGGTTGTTTTCATGAACCTGCGCAAAAAGTTTTGCAGCCGCAGGTACAGTCTTTGTCAAAATTAACCAGGCTGCACGTTTTTCTTCTCAGTCATATATTAAAGCTATTATGCCAGCCCTCAAGCTCTAAATCTCTGGTATGGTAAGAAGAGCCCCTGTTCTCACCTTCAAAGAACTTTTTGCTTGTTAGGGAAGCCGCGAGGGCTCTGTTATACGAGTAAGAAGCAAACAATGCAGCCTGGTTACTTTTGACAAAGACTGTACGTCAGTTCTTCCTGCGAGCGCGTTTTCTTCACACCCTCTGCTACGACCCGCTGTGCCTTCTGGAACATGCGACAACATCTCACCTATGTATATCGAGTTAAATACATCAAAACGAAATGCGCAATTAAATCAAAATTGCAAATATAAGCTCATGATAAACCACTACGAACCATAGGGCTATCGGGCGCTGGGAGCAGAACGCTGATTTATAGACGAAAGAACGAACTCGAAGGAAGACTGTTGAGAGCGCGGCTATCAACACATATGTGTTCAAAAGTTGACTATGTATACACTCGAAATACAAAGGAGTAAAAAAGGGATTAAAAGGGAGTAAGTTGTGCTCTAGCGAACACTCTTTTATAAAAGGAAGTCCGCTAGAGGACAGCTTTACTCCCTCTTTGTACCCACTAGGCATAATTCGTATCTGGAGTGTACGTGGGATAGCAGTTATTATATACTCCTCTCTGACTTTCAATAAAATTTAGGCTGCTGTAGTGACGCGTTTTTTTTAACATTTTATTTAAGACAAGTGTGTATTCAAAGGCAGGCGGAATCTGGCGAAGGTATTGCGGACATACTCATTTGGCTACCAAAAAGTGTTTTAGTCAAATGTTTAGGGGAATCCCCGAAGGTGGAGTAGGTTTGTAATAAGGGAGTAATTACTCATTGGCATCCACCCGAGCGCAGCCATACGGCTACAAAGGAAAGCTATACAGCTTTCTCAGAAAACTTCGTAGTTAAAGAAAAAATCGTCCTTGTCCGGGGTTCGAACCCGGGTCCACCGCTTCACCGGAGCAGTCGCTCTACCAGTTGAGCTAACAGGGACGGCAAGCTTATGGTAGGGCGAGAGCGAATTGATCGATAACTCGAAGTGGGAACTGTGTTGGTTTGATGGTAGGGCGAGAGCGCATTGATCAATAACTCGAAGTGGGAACTGTGTTGGTTTGACCAACACAGTTCCCACTTCGAGTTATTGATCAATTCGCTCTCGCCCTACCATAAGCTTGCCGTCCTGGTTAGCTCAATTGGTAGAGCGACTGCTCCGGTGAAGCGGTGGTCCTGGGTTCGAACCCCGAACCAGGGCGAATTTTTCTTTAACTGCGAAGTTTCTGAGAAAGCTGTATAGCTTTCCTTTGTAGCCGTATGGCTGCGCTTGGGTGGATGCCAATGAGTAATTACTCCCTTATTAAAAAGTGTTTTAGTTTACGAATTTTTCAATTTTTCAAACAAAGAGAGTGTACCGTGCGCTAAGCACCAAAGTCATCACTCATAGTAGCAGTTTTTCGCAATGTTTGAAACACCTGTCTGAGCAGCAAGGCGAAGGGGTAGCAGGAGAACTTGTGGGAACGGGATGTGACAGCAGTTTTTTTTTGACGACTATAGTTGTCTGCCAACTCGGTTTTACGGGGGACCCTTGCGCACATCGTTAAAAACAAACAATAAAAACGAATAAAACTTGCAAGACGCTTCGAGCGGCAAACGCTGACGCAGGTGCTTGCGGACGTAACGTCGGAGACTTATGGCGGTAATAATTCTCCGCACACTTTCTCCCCCCGAGGGTACACAGCGCGTAGCTTGCACTTCCCCCTCGACGCTACACAAGGTCGCTCCGAAAAGTCGTCGGGGAACGGATTCACGATTCGCGTTCAGCTGTTGTCCTTGCGATAGATCGCTCCGTGAATGGACGCGGCCTTGGCAGTCGTTTCGCCACGGCTGTCGTGATTCAGGGGCCCGCGGGCAGCCGGTGTTGCAGACAGCCCTGTGTTATTCCTCTTCGGAATTCAAAGATGGAAAATGCTGGGAGGGTGTGGCAAAGTTGAAGTTACGAAGCCGAAAATTTTCCCTTACGAAGAGCAGGAAATTAGGGATGAACACCAACGACATCCTATTGCATGCAGTCATACGTCTATGTGGGGTACTTTGCGGCTTTCAATAAGCCGTCATCTCTTTCTTTTTGCAGTTTTTCCGAAATTATTGCAGTTAAAGAAAAACTGGCATTGTTCGCGGCTCGAACTGTTGATTACCGAATGTCCGCCCTTATAAAACTAGTCTATAAAAGGTCCATAGACTTCTTATAGACTCTATTGCCTTCCAATATATTTCTTCATAGTCTATAGACTGTCTATAGACAAAAGTCTAAAAGTGTATGGCCATAAGTCTATAGATTGTCTATAGACAGTCTATAGCATTTATATTGCCTACAGACTGTTCTCTAGGATTTGTCTACAAATATGGTTTGGTTTATTGGAGTTTAACGTCCCAAAGCGACTCAGGCTATGAGAGACGCCGTAGTGAAGGGCTCCGGAAATTTCGACCACCTGGGGTTCCTTAACGTGCACGGACATAGCACAGCACGCGGGCCTCTATAGAATCTCGCCTCCATCGAAATTCGGCCGCCGCGGCCGGGATCGAACCCGCGTCATTCGGGTCAGCAGCCTAGTGCCGTAACCATTGAGCCAGCGCGGCGGGGCAAGGAAATAAGGGACGACCATAATCCCATGTGCAACGATTTTGGAGAAAAATTTTAAAAATTCTAAAATTGTAAGGTAGTGTTACCGAAATATTGAAGGTAATGGTCCATTCTTCTGATATGTAGCAAAATCTCTCTTTTAAAGTGTTTCCATCGATCGCATCGAACGATTGCCATAGAAAACCAATGGGGGACGTTTTTGACGGTTGCAAAAATGTTAATAGAAAAAATATCAAGACTGCCATCGGATGATCTGCGGATATATTGATTGGTATAGTGAAATGCTACATTATGTGAAAAAAAAAACTGCATTCATAAAAGGTTTCCCGCTCAAAAATGCTTTTCTCTAGAACTGTCGGGTATGTATTGTGCGCACTCATATGGCTAAGTGAACAACTTTGCGGTTTTTAATAAGCAGTCTTCTTTTCTTTAGCTGTTTTGATCACATCTCTGCAGTTAAAGAAAAAAAAAGTTATTTCTCGGGGATCGAACCCGGGACTGCCGAATCTCCGCGGTAGTCACTCTACAAACTTAATTAACTGCAGGACGGCTAGCAGTTAGCATGCGAAGTCAAACTCATCCAGAACTCAATGTGGATCAATGTCGGACCTAACTGATGATGGGAATCAAGTTGCTGCAGATTTCAAGTAAAAAAAAAATCCTGGTTTCAAGAGAAAGGCAACGGCAGATAGCTGCGTAGGCGCGACATACAGCTGTCAGCTTTCCTCTTCTGAGCGTATATGGCAGTGCTCAGGAGGGTGTTTATGGTCATTATTTCCTTGTTTGAAAATTTCCTCCACACCGGGGTGTCCCCTTACAGCTGCACATTGCATGGTGTTGCGCAGTGCTGCTGAAACTGTTCACAAATCTTGCGCAAGTAGACTCAGTTTTACGCTGAGGCATGCCATTGCTTACTGAAAACTGCTTGCAGAAATGTATTTACTTGCGAGAGATAAGTTCTGTATTCGTGCCGCGCTTACAATTCGGCTGCTTTTGAATACGTGCACTGTTTTCGAACAGACTGGCTGATCCTTATCTGCGAACCGTTCAGCGTAAGCATGAATATTTAGCCCATCACGGAGTATCTTGCATGATAAAATGAGCGGCTGTTCGACTGAGTCTGCTTCTAGCGTGGTTAATGAGGTCGGTGTCGTGTACTGCACCCGGATACAACTGAAGAACGAAGCGGCATGTGCCCCTTAAAGGGTAATTGCACAGGTTTTAGAAATCAACGAGCTTAAGAGGGTCGAATGTGTGAAACTTGCAGGTAAATCATGCGAAGTCTTTTTGGGCTATACCACTTTAAATACTGAAGTAATCGCCGATTAAAATCCGGACGCCCTTCAAGCTTCTCCGCAGCGCACAACGCCAAGAGGGGGGGGGGGGGGTGATGACGTCATCGAAGGTATCAGTACATTTCCAACGCACTAACGCCTGCTTTGGAGGAAAAAAACCAACGCAACCGAAGGCACACCCAGCCGAGAGTTGTTTGGCAGCGTCTAACGAGTCAGGGCAGGGTGTGGCTGACGACAGTGGCAATCTGAAATCATACCTTCCGTGACGTCACGCTGAATTGCTCTGCACTCCTCCGGTGCGTTGAGGAGAAGCGCAAAATTTCATCGTTGATTACGACACTGTGTTAAATGCTAGTGCAAAAACACTTGGCATGCTTTACCCACAACCTATATAGATTTGAATCCTTGAATATCGCGAAATTCTCAAAAAAGTGCTGGGGTTGCCCCTTAACCTGTGGTTAATCTGTGGTTAATGCAGGGGATTAACCACAGATGAAAATCGGCCGATGCCATTAGCTGGAAGGGGATGTCCTTTGACGGGGAAAAGTCGCTTCGTTGTTGAGTTTTATCCGACTATATAATAGATTTCAGATTTCAGAGGCGCTGTATTTGTGTTTGCGGCTGCGTTAGCGCATCGAAGAATGGCGAAGTTAGGACGGTGTACCTCCTGAAGCACGACAGATGTGCGCAGAAATGGCTATAGCTCGTTATCTTTTTGAGTACGGGATATTTGTGTTTGGCCTTCAAAACCGGGCGCGGACATCGAACTACTAGGTGACCTATAACGTTAATGCAACGAAGACAAGTTCCCTAGCGTTGCTCTTGTTGAAGTTTCGGCAGTAAAAGTTCAATCAACGTTTAGCCCAGACTTACTTTGCAAGTGCTTCAGTCTCTCTGTTGATGGAGTTCTCCTCTAATTCAGTCTGTTGCCCGCAGACTACGAACACATTCGATCAAGCGCAGAACCATAGCGCCTTCGCCGACGATACGAAAAAAAAAAAAATCATCACTTCTTTTCGGTGCCACTGTGCCGGGAGCGGTGCATTCGATTGCCCTTGAAAGCGATGCTCCGCGGATGCGTAAGCTACAGCCCTGTTCAGTTTTCTCTTCTGCCAGACCACTTTCTCAGTAATTTATGCACAAACGTGACCCGTCTTCCCTCAGAGACCACTGCTGTACAACTGGGACAGCACTTTCTTGGCTCGACGGAAAGTTCGTTCACTCCAAAAGCCCACCTCCATAACCCCAACCACCGAGACCCACATCCATACGCGACGCGATGGATGCCATCAAGGGCGCATAATATGCGCATAGACGACAAGCATATGACCCTCCATACAGAAGCGAATAAAGTGCCACTTCTATTTCTTTGCTCGTAAAGTGAACAGGCGCGGCAGCAGCGGTGTACAGTATGTGTATAAGGTTACGGGTCCAGGCTCTCCCTATATAGCGAGTGTACTCGCGATGCGGGCTGTGCATGTCGTTATATGGTCTGGCATACGCGGGCGACACAGGCGCGCGTTTCTTTTCCTTTTGCACGGGCCCAAAGACTCGTGCCGAAGGAGGCCTGCGTGTCTGCCTACACGCGCACAGCGCGCGACTGCCGCCATGGCTGCCCCGCCCACGAATTTCGAGGCATACAGCGGGGCGAAGGATATGAGCAAAGGGTGTGCAGAGCAAGTGAAGAAGAGGTGGGGAAGTAAGAGGGAGAGGAGGATGGGTGTCTCGCTTCGAGGCGCGTGAGGAGGAGGACTAGAGGAGAGACGGCCTTGCGTAAAAAGCAGGTGAAGCGTGGGTGACGCCGGCGGTGTGCTTCGGCGTGGAGCGCGGGGTCGCGGATGAATAACGAGAAGGGGTGCTCGGTCTAAGTCGCTGCCTGTGTGTGTTTAGATGCCGAGCTAAGGGGAGTGTGTGTCTATGTGCGTTTATTAAACTTATAATTGAAGGATTAAAAAAAAACGTGACGTTCGCGCAAGGATCAGTGCAACAATACAAAAGATCGTCAAGTATCGCTTCTAGGAACATTATGCCTCTGAATAATCACTTAATGTAATCGGCCCCGTACAATCCGAACCTGGAGGGGACCGAATAACGACCTCGAGTTACGAGGCGGTCCAGTCAAGGGGAGCCTGTTTAATAGGCTTGATTTTGATGGGGAAAAAGAACCGTTTCGAATAAGCCGGATCTTCGAATTAAGCGAGTTTTAAGTAAAATAACTGCATTGTAATGATCCATTTAAGCCAGGCAACACTCCGTGTATTGCAGCCCGTGACATCTCGAGCGCTGTTGAGTCCTCGTGTTTTTAAACTGTGCAAAACAACGATGGCTACTTTTCCTATGTGGCCGCTTGAGAAAGTAACGGTGCTGATCTAAAATGTGGATCCGTATTGGAAGGAACAAATCGTTGCTGGGGTTCGGGAGACGAATGCTACCTGAGTCAGTCGCGTGCGGCTTACCCACTGGACCATGAAATAGCGAGAAAACGATTTCTGCCTTTCGGTCACGTGACAGTGAGTACGGCGACCGACGCATCAGCGATTCGGTCCATTGTCCGGTCAGCTTTTAGCGGCTAAAACGGCACGCTGCGGAGCAAGAATCTCATGTTGAGAACGTTTGCGGTTTGCCAGAGAGGTTAAGCTTGCTCGGTACACCTGGTCAGAGACAAGAGACGCAGCGGCCTGTAGTTTGCCCCAACGGTTATAGCCGCGTGGAGGCGTTAAACCTCATACTAAATTAAAAGACAACATGCGTACGCCAATGCATTTAACAGTGTTTCTCTCTAATTTTGGCTATATGATGCGGAGAAGGACGTCAGAAGGAACATGATATTGGGCTGGCGGCGAAAATCTGTTCTGAATGTTGGCTTCCGGACAGTCCAGGGTTCGCAGCCCATTCAAGATCCCCGTGTACTGAGTCAACTGTGTTCATTAAGCTCATACCCGTTGGTTTTTCTAAGTGGACCCAGAATTGTGAAGTCGCTCTTATATACGCAACAGGGCAGCTGCACTAGTGATTAGTGTTTTATTTGACGTTAGATGAGCAAGTTAACTTGGCGAATAAGTACCGTTAGCTTTTTATTTTCTGTCTCGTTATTTCTCTCATGGCATACTGCTCACTCTTTCGTCATTCTTTTCCTCTCGTTGAAGCAGGGGACACGTGAGCATTTTTAAGGGTGGCTATAAGTGGGCCAAGCTACTTACGGCACATGGATGGACGAATATGTGACTGACGAAAACAAAATATGAGATGAGTGAATTCAGCTAAGAAAAGGGGATGTGTGATTTCTTGCGCTAAACCTCTTCTTGTTCCTTCTTGTGGAGCCAGAGGACATCGAAAGAGCCAGAAACGATATTCGCTTCCTCCTTGAGAGACAGCATATAGCAGGGGCCATCACGTAGAGACGCACGTAATAACCAGATACAAGCGTACACCTTCGATTCTTAAAACGGTCTTTGTCGTCGTGCTGCCGTTCGCGGAAGCACATCGCATGACGTTGCGAACATCTGGCATACAGAGCAGCTCCTTCGTCTCATATTCGTTGGCAATGGGAAAAGGAACGTTGATGTCGGCTTTGAGGTGCCGCTAAAAAGCAGTGACGCAGAATTCGTTGGCGCTGCTTCGCGGCGTAGTGTCTTCGTGCGTTGGCGCCGTCTCTGTCGATAGGCGGATGGGTGTGTAGGCTTCGACGATGCCGTGTAGTGGGCCGTGCGGTGTGTTCGCACCAGCGTCCCTGCATTGCTCCAAGGAAGTTCGCAGCAACCGGCGCTAGTTGATGACGTCTTCGCTGAAATTTCGAGCGGGAAGTGGCGGCACTTTGGTTCGCAAATGTGATGCATAAGCGAGAAGATTGCTTGTACGTATCGATTCCGGGTTACCAGAAATGTGGACGTCGTCTCGGACAGGATCGCGCCACATTTAATTAGTCGCGTCGACATCGCGGTTGATGGGGTGGCGGCGACAGCCCGACGAAGGCGAATGTTCCAGCGTTCTGTCGTACATGTGCTGGCGAAACCTCACCGTCTTCGGTGCACAGCCGGCGCTGGTAGCAGGGATCGCTACAAGGGCACCGAAGCAAGAGAAGTGTAGCGGGCGTGGCAGAAAGTTAGGCCTAACTTAGAGGCTGGCAGACATGCAGTACAGGACGGGTACATGACCGGACAGGTTGCAAGAGAACGTCGGAAAACGTATAATGAGAAAGGAATGGGCTTGGCTGCCGACGGTAGTCACGATGGAAGCACATTTACGACGTACTTCTTCGTTTCTATAGTGACGCGTTCATCGGATCCCCCCCCCCCCCCCCCTCTCCCGACCCCCCTCAAGCCCCCTGTTGGTGAATAAGGATGCTCTGTAAAACGCAATTGTGCATTGTCCTCCCAAATCAGCGTGGTACAAGGCACGACGACCTCCCCTTTTCCACAGCGCAGCATAGTACCTTCACCGGAGCTAAAACCCGGCGCCGTCCAGCATGGTACAGAAAAATCCCTATAGGCTGGAGGGCAGTGAAGTCCTCAACGACGTCACCAGTGTGGATAAATTCCATTGGATAGAGCAAGTGACGTCACCAGGTCTCAGAATGCCCATTGGCTGGATGGAAGTGACGTCACCAGACTAGATTCATCCGTGTGAAGCCTCCAACTGCCAACAGTGGCAGGGAGTGTACGGCAAAGCAAGCCGGGTATCACAAGCCCCACCAGTCACTTCCGGCCAAGGCATCAATAGCTTCGAGTACTACCGCATTGCCAACACATGACGGAATTAGGCGTTCCGCCATCCCTTCTGTGCCTCTGCGCGCCGCTTGCGATGTGTAAAGACGCTACGCAGCGATTTAATTATGGTGCTCAGACGCGCTTTCCGAGTTCTCTCACATGCTCCGGGCCGTACTTTCTTTAATCAGCCATTTTGTACCTCATCTTGCTCCTCTTACGCAACGGGCCTGCACGGAAGATTGGCCGAGCCGCCGCGGGCACTGAAGGGAAACCATTAATAACGCCGGAAAAGAGAGAGGAGAAAAAAAGTAAGACGCAGAAAGTGAAGGAGCCGGAGATAGGATTATGAACTTATAAATATGCATAATAGTCAGGACTGGCGGGAAGCGCCTGGCGTAATCGGCACAAACTTCGTACTGGCAAGCGCATCATCTGCGGAGTATGGAAACGATTAAAAAACGAAAACTTCTTGTAGAAAGAGAGTGAGCTTGCGGCACCGGGATAAAGGACAAGAGAAGAAGCCAAGCGTAGGAAGATGCTAATTAGGGGAATTTCTTAACTGGATCTCCGTGGTCTGATTGTTAAGAAAGAGCTGAGCTGTCCATATAGACGTCGAGCGCAAATCTTAAATGAACTCTCAGAACAGCTCCGTCCAATTAGTGTTCTCAGTAAAAATTAATTCCCTGACTCTTCCCGGCTGTTTTGGTTTGCTCGGTTGCACACGAGGCATTTATCGGCGCGGAAATCGGATTTAATAATCTTCCCGGCAGTAGATTCAAACGCGCGACGTCATTACTGAAAACGACTGGCTGCCGTCGGTTTGAAGTCAAGAGCGGTGTAGCGTAGCCTCTGAGATCCGTAAAGAATTAGAAATCGATGTCGACGCATGCATTTTACCTGTGAAATCGGCCGGTGGTGGCGCCATCTGTATTTTCTAGCGAAGCTTTCGCGAGCTATCGCTTATAAAAATTGCGAGTACACTTTGGCAACTGAAGTGTTGAGAGGCGGAAGCCGAGGACACTATGCCGTGACGAATTCTGGTGGATGTGACGTCACGCCGTTCCCGTGGATATATGATACCAAAATTACACATCTTTCGGGGATTTTAAGTGTGAATTGCGCTTAATTACACATTTTTCCTTCTAATTTGACACAAATCAGACGTTTTTCCGACCATTGTGTGACAATTTTCACTATGCCGTGACGACTACCGGTGGATGTGACGTCACACCGTTCCCGTGGCTACATCGACGTCCACGCTATTTCGACGCAATTTGCACATTTTTGCCGATACTTAATTAACTAACTGATCTACAGTCATCAAACTTGGCTTCTAGGTTCATTTTTTCCTCCTCTATCTGAAACAACCATTGGTTTTCTCCTATCTATTTTAATTCCCGAGTTATCACGAGTTAAACGATGCCAAAGGTGTGACACTCTCTGCTAGCCATTAAAGGCTTTCGCCTTAAAAGCTCCGTTGTCGGTGATAGCGGGCTCTTTGTGATTAGAACGCTGACCCCTGCCGATACAAGCAAGTTTTTGTTTGCCCTCCGTGTTCCTTTAAGAGAGAGAAGGATAGAGGGGAAGAGGAGCCAGGGTTGTGCCGAAGTAGTGATTTGGGCTGCGCGAAAACTGACATCACTTATATGCCTGCATGTGATGCTATGCATAGCGTGTACGCTACGTACAGGACCACGTAAGCTACATAATCCATGCTATTTAGGTGATATTAGAGAAAGAAGATAAGGAACTACTAGGCAAAAAGAAGGTAGCCTCGAAGAATGCGTAGGCCTCTGTTGGGAGTTAGAGACTTTTACACTTAGAGACTTTTTCTTAAATGAAAACTAAAGACCATGCTGTGCTGTTAACTTCGTTCGCCTTCACTCCAGATCTTTACCTTCACTTTGATGATTGAAGACGTGCGCACATAGATCACTGTTTTTCATAACACCACACTACTGATCCAACTTATTCTTTTTATGCACCTGTATTTTTTGTGTTTTTTCATGCCCTTTCATATCATGCAGTATTGTTGTTCCTTTTGCTTTGTAATTATTGTGCTTATGCTATGTTGTTTCCGCCGCAGCCAAGGGGGGCGCGGCCCCGTCAGGCATGTCTATTGCCTTTTGTCGCGTCCCCCAAGGCATTTCTGTAACGGAATGTCTTGAATAAAGAAAAAGAAGAAGAAGTTTCCCAAGATGGAAGCGCTGCGTGAAGGGTCAAGAAGGCGTAACCTACTCAGTTTAATGCATGCGTATCACGACTTCATTAGCTTGAAAAAACGTCTTTACTATGCAAAGCGGCGTATTCCCTTTTTTATGAGCGATGTGAAAACGAATACGTAGGCTGGTTGGGTAACGCTACCACCGGTTTTCGCTTCTACGGTTGCAACACAATCAAGGCAGTGATGTCACGGGATATCGGATGCACCTCTGCCAGGCTACTGTAGCTGAGCGCCGAGCTGCTAGCTGAGACGAAGCCTTGTGGATGTTTAGAGATGCCTCGCGTAGGAAGTGGACCAGAAGGTCACGAGGGTTATGTAATAAGAAAAGAGAAGAATTCGCGGAAAAGGGAAAGACAGGAAATAAATAAGGGCCGAATTACCGGTTACCGGACCACTGCACATAAAAAAATAAAGGCTTGGACTCAGAAAGACACTGCCCGAAGTCTCGATTGGTTCTAGTAGTAGACACAGGCAGTTCCATAAAAGGCGGGACAAACTTTAAAGCCACGTCTTCACTCGTGTTAACGTCACTCAGAAGGCCTTAGAAGGCGTGACGTACTAGAATGATGCAGGTGCGCCCAGTTAGGTATCATTAAAATAAGCTTGCGCTAATATAAAATTTCTCCCCCCCTTTTTCCTTCCGACGTAAGGAGTTCATCAAGGGTTAACCGGAGTCATCTGGCCCGGCTCAAGACAGGGTGACTGTGCCAACAAACCGCGATGTGCACCGGTAACTACTAAAAACGTCTGTTCGTCTAACTTGAGCCGTAGAGCTGTGGTCTAATATCTTACAAAAAAAAAAGAAGACACACAGCCTAGGAGGCCGTACGAGACTCGTCTGACCTCGGGAGCCGGGAACCGCCCACGAATTCCAATGTGTTGAGCTCATACGGCTATGAATCAGGGAAGCTTCTTATGCATGATCGGCTTGGGCTGTCTGCCATATCACTGTTCATTTATCACCTTCTTTTCCTCTGGTGGTTCTTTTTTTTGTTTTCTTGCGAGCAGCGGTAGTCGTCGCATTGCACCTTGTGTTCTCGCTTTGTACGGCGCGTAGTTCAGCGCATGTATGCCGCTCAGGCGGCGCCAAGGTCATACGCGACACGTGCAGTGCAGTGCAGGACATGAATATGCATCAGCGGTGGCTCTGTGCTGCCGGTACCTTCATCAGTTCCGCCATTCTTCTTTCTTTCTTCGTTTCTTTTGTTCGTTAACCGCTCCTCTGTGTCGTATACGCACTCAGTGCTTGCTTGCTTCTGTGGGCTGCTCCTATACACGTTCACGCTGCCTCCACTGGCGTGCGGGGGAGAAAATGAAATTAATTATCGCCACTATCATCATCATCAGCTTGAAATGGCATGGATAGATGTTGCAGTGAGGACCTGGAGGGAGAGAGAGAGAGAGAAAAAACGATTACTGAAGGACCAGGTCTGGGGCGACGTCACTAGATGGTGAGTTGAGGCCGGAGCTTGGCGCTGTATGGTTGTTACCCAACCCGTGGATGATATGGGCAATTGACGTTGTAGGCTATTGTGCTTAGCGTCCGTTGCAACGATCTTCGTCGTATTTCTCTGCCGATTTCAGCGAACCTTTCGCTTTTTGTCCCTGTTTCGGTTCGCGCCGAGCCGCCAGCAGCAATGCCATCTGGCAATGATAGGATCGCGGCGTTCATTCCAGTTTATAAAAATAAAAAGAAAGGATTCATTATCCAATCTGCTGCGCGCTGTCCTTGGTAATTAAGAGGTCAGAGTTTCGATCCGTGGCAGGGTCAGCGGTATGCTGGCTTATTCACCTGACGCTTAATTACCGGACGATAATTGTACGATCGAGCCCCATCAAACCGGACGACGCTGCGCTGAACTTGATGCCTCTCAGTAATGTCGAGCCTCTCTGCCGCTATTTGTCAGTTTGGCTAAGATGTGGTAGCATTGAAAAGTGCCTCTGAAGCAGAGTGATGAATATACAGTGATGTCAGAGCCCGCAGTGCTATGCCGCCGTACACCCTTAGGGCGCACACGTGACCACAAGTCAGCCCCCTTTTACTCAAACACAGTCCCGCTGGATGGCGCGATGGGCGCACCAACGGCGAGGCAGCCTGTTCACAGGATCCGGTTAACGGGTGCGAACCGTTTTCGCTAAGCCTAGCTTTGTCTGCACCTCCGTGCGCTTTTCAATGTGACAGCTCCGGTGTCTAGTTCATTCACAGCGAAAGGACCATGGTTGGGGTAGAGCCTTCAGAAAAGGCGACTGTGTAGTATCTGCAGACGCACGGTGAGTCACTACACCGTGGTCTCGATCTTATACAAGTTGTCTGGACCCATCAGTTCTGACCAGAGTGTGCTGGTGATGTGCATCCTTGGTTAGAAGTATTCACGTCATATGATTGGCTTTTTAAGCCTTGTAATGGAGAAACTAGGACGGCTCCTAAGGAACGCCGGGGTCAAACTGAGTTCCTATGTATCGATGTTACAACGTTCTAACAACAAGGGCACTACTTTCACTGGGAACGGAGCTTTGATACGCTAGCAGATGTCAACTTGAAACTGGAATACAGGTATCTACGGCATAGGCCGATTTCACAAACAAAATGGCAGTAACGTCAGGGCAGCTTCTTTTTTCGGTGGGGATCCCTGAGGCTGGGATACGCCGCCATTCACTTCGAAACGGGGATCATGGAGTCCTTTTTGGTCATGACGTCACGATTTTGAATCAAGTGAGGGGAAAATTTTTATTGAAATATTCTCCGCAATAAATAGGTCTTTCACTGCCGGACAAACGTTGAAATAAAAAGCCTTGCAATCGATTTTTGCTAAGAATAAAAGTCGGATAGAAGTGAGTAGAGCTCCATTTATCACTCTTAAAGACCTTAGAAAAACACTGAGGAGAAATGTATTCAATTTTTGTTCTCATTAAAAATTGATTCTCTGAGGCTTTGCGGTTGCGTTGACATTTTCCCGAGAGCCAAACACGCATTAATTGACAAAAAAATTGGATTTATAAACTTTCCCGGATGTCAATTCCGACTCGTGACGTCCATACCGAACGGACTGGTTGCTACCGCTTTGAAGTGAATGGCTCTGTAGCTAAGCCTCCGAGATCCACGCAAAAAAATTAAGCGTCGACGCAAGCACTTTACTTGAAAAATCGGCCGGTGATGGCGACACATGCATTCCGTCTTTTTTTTTTTTTTCTGTGCAGCTTATAAAAGCTCTGGTTTCGCTTATATTGATCTCTCTGCGATTGGAATGCGGCAGACGTATCGATACAGACCAACTTCTATTTATTCTCAGTGCCCCTTTAACGGATGGCGTCAGTGCATTGTTACACGGCTCAAATGAAGACCATTTGGCCTGAAGACTTTCGACTAAGGCTGTAGCTGCAGTTCCTTTTCTCTCCGCCAATTTGTAGCTACCTACATTTCATTTCATCACCGAGCGGTTCTGGTGTCCTCCCAGAGTAAAACGACATTACGCGTTTCCTTCCTTCACAGTTCAGCCTGACTTAACCTAACCGTGCCGCTTCCAAAACTAGAACTAAAAAGCTTTATCTCACACTCTCGAGCACCGCCTCTCTAATTAGCCGCCTCTTTTATGCTATAGAGACCCAGTGACAGCGGATGGACATTGTATACCACCTTTTTGCGGGTCCTACTAACGCTAGAACTTTTAAAAAGGTCACTCGTGCCAGCACAAAGCCGAAAAAAAAAAGAGCGGTACATTCAAAAGCGTTCAAACCACGCCGAAACTGTTCGCGCGTGCGTTGCTTTCCAGCCTGAATAGCAGCGAGGACTCATTACATGTAGTCCGACACGCGTGCGCTAGTCGTTCAGGGTTAAAGCGAGGTAAAACAGAAATAAGAAAAAAAAAAAGGACAAGTTGGTCGGGAAAGCAGGCGTGCGCTCGCAGTAATCGACGTCGTACATTCGCAGTGTGTACGTGCCGACGAGTGCACAGCGTTACTGCGTACGCATTCACGCCGTTCTACTTTCAGTTTTGTGTTTCCTCTGCCGCGGTCTCCGCCGCGTAACTTGAATGCGAGCGGACGCACGTGAATGGAGGCGGCGGATCGCATAAGAGGGGAGGCCGTGAAACGTGGTGGAAGGTTAGCTGGACGAACGTATACCGGCGCGGACTCATTCACGAAGAGAATTGAAGGTCATTCAACACTTACTCTCCATTCACTTTCAAAGCTCCATTTCTCTGCGTTTTATTACAGGAGCTATTATATTTAACGACGACTGCTATACGAGTTGCCGCCGTTATGGAGGAAATTGCTGTGGCACGAACGTCCTGCCTCTATATTTAGCTTTGTCGGAGTCTTCGCCCGTTGAAGCGAACATGCGCTGTGCACCGTGCTATAGTGCATACCTGGCAGTTGCAACGTTTGCGAGGGTACTGACACCTGTGGAATGACACGCGGTCGCTTGCGAACATGACGCGAACAGAATTTAAACAAGTTGGGGCTTGTTTCTATAGGAGGTACATTCGATTACTATTGGCACTTAGAGTCGGATATAACTCAAGAACGGAGCTGCTAATGTCTGTCAAAGGATGACCTCCAGCCAATGCGAATGCTTTTGGGTGGAGAACCTTCTCTGAAGAGCGTTCGCCGCTTCGTTCCTGAGTTGTATCCTACCTCAACAGACTCTCCGTATGCGTCAGTTTTTTTTTTCTTCCTGAAAACTTTGTCCGCTGCATGAGGTTTCTTTTAATTCTTTGAAAAATTTACCAGGCCACGTTCCGACGGCAGAGGTGCCAGAGAACATATGAGAGAGAATGGTGAGAACAATGTGATGACGTTACGATGATGCTTTTTGTGTTCAAATACTACCTATGGAGGATGCATGATTCCATTTATCCATTAGAATATATATTTAAGCCACCTTGAACTACCACTTGTACTGTTTCTGTTGTGCTGCTGACTGTCCTTGAAATGTAAACGACGTGTAGGCTTAGTCAGGAAGCATTAAAGGGTCATTTTATCACACCTTTTGTCAATATTATACCTTGCATCCTATGTCCAAGCCACCATCAAACTGAAATCCTTACCACCTCTTACCACGCACTGATGGGGTGCGGTAAGCTAAAATTCTGTTATAGAAAGTCATAGCATGCACAGCGCGATCCCCTACCTCGAACCATTTCCGCGCGCTGCCAGTGCGCGTGTGCTGATTGGTCCCAACGCGGCTAACGTGAGCGCAGCTTGCCGGCACCTGGCGCTATCTGGCGACCACAGGGCGATCTGCGAGCACGCAGTGACGCTCCGCGGAAGCGAATCCAGGTAGCGGATCGCAAATTGCGCTATGCTATAACTCTGTAATGTGTCTTGAAGTATCATACGACCCACGCACAAAATTAATTGAAAACATAGTAACTATGCCTTAGAATGGTCATTCTTTAAGCCTACCACAGATATTGAATGCACAAACCGCTGAGCGAACATTACATGATAGTATGAGGCGTCGTTACGAACGTCGCCATCTGCTTCCGGCAAAACGTAAGAATAATAACGGTGTATTTCAACACCGCTAACACGACACTACCACGTTCTCCACGAAGTAAAACGCTTTGTCGCTACATACACGCAGCGCCGAACGACGACGGCCCATCGTATTTGTCTAATTACCGCGAAAACAAACTTGAACTGCACCGCAGTCTTCCTCGGTTCCCGCACGTTATTCATGCGTACCAAGCTCGAAAGGAATGCGCTCGCGTTGCTCTATATTTAGTGCAGAAAAAGCGAGGCAGATGGCATCCGAGTCGTTTAGCTGCGTTGGCCGAGCTCAGGTCCTTGCCGCGCGTACACATGTACGGCACCCGAGCGAGCATCCACTCGCATTGTACACACACGCTGCAGTCATCAAAGTGGAGCGGGAAGTAAACGAGATCACGTCGTCGCAATCCGCGGCATGCGCTCGCGCCGCTCCATCCTTTATTACACGCTCTCGTTATTACGAAGACTACGCTATAAAGGGACGAAAAAGAGCGGGCCAGTATAGCGCGCTGCGCCGTGATATAAAAGACGCGTTATAACGCGCGGGCCAAGTCGTTGACTGAGCATTCCATTCCTCTGAATGGAGGCGAGCTCTCGGGCTCTAGTACGAAACGAAAAAAAAACAACAAAACAATGAAGGATGGAAAGGAGGAACTAGGAGAAACAGATTACCGTGCTGGCTTGATTTCAAGCGCGATCAGGAGGAATGATACTGACGGTAATAACACAACTGAAAAAAAAAAAAAAAGAATGGCAGAGGTTCGCATACTTTGCCGGCGAAGCGCTCGTGAGGTGCGGACTTTACCGAGACTCGACGCGTAATGACTGTGCTCTGCTCTCGTACGGGACGACTCCGCAAAAATGTGAAAAAAATAAATGAAGGCAAGGCAGCGGGGGCGCAATACGCGAAAGAAAGATAAAAAAAAAGATGGAACGAATAACCGTCCACGACCCGTAAGTTGTTGGAATGTGAATATACTCGCGTTGTAAGGGGACTGCTGCTTCACTCTAAGGGGAGAGGGGATAGTGAGAGGGCGAGAGAGAAGAATGGGAACGCGTGTCTGCGACGCGACTGTCTGGTAATACTCTACTACTCGAATTACAAACGAGTCGAGAGCGCTCCCAGTCCAAGCATGCGCCGTGTACTGCACGCACTTGGCGTAGACACCATTCTCGCGTGCGATGCTGAGTTTGCGCGTGTTTTCGGCGAGTCGCGGTGTATATGTGCGCGTGCGTAGTAGAGCAGACGCAGGCAACCACCCTTATAGAAGATTCCCTGACCCGAAAACTGACTAAGCGCGTGCAAAGCGGTTTTCATATCTCTCGCTCGCTTGCGCGACCCATTTCTAGAATAGGGATAGAGAGATGGAAAGAAGAAAATAATACTCGCCAACTACCGTAGTTCACGGTGTGCGCAACGGGGTCTGGCAGTTTCCCTGCTTTAAGCTGAGGAAAAAATAAAGGATTTTTACTTTAAGATTACAGATGTAAAATGTGAACTTTACACATGGAGAGCTAGCGACCGGTGAAGCGTAGGTGAATTAAAGCGCTGCTGTGCGCACTTTCAGGCGCGCGCTTTTAAGAACGTACTACGTCGAGAGCGCACACTTTGTGATACCCTGGCAGGCTGTAATGCAACCCCCCCCCCTCTCCCCCTGTCTTTCACTCCATCGCGGTTAACATCATAACACTTGAATTACGTGAGCCGTTCCTGCTGCTGTTGCTCCCGTTAAGCGCTGCTCTCTCGAGTGTGTCTTGTCGTCTTCGAGAGGCTGTACTCCCGCTTGCGAAATCCAGCCCCGTATAATGGTTTCGGCTTCCAGGGGTTCAGCGGCCGCGATGGAGGAAGAAGGTGGGTAGGGGGTGTGCTGTTTTCGAATAATGTGCCCAAAATACGGGTGCTTGAAAGGAACCAGAAGTGGCCTGGCCTCCATAGAGCTCGGCCATTTCCCCAGCTCGCTTGGATGCTATACATTCCGTAAGTGCCAGCCGAGGCTTCTGCACAGGCTCGGGATGTATATCACAGCTTTAATGCTTTGGGTGATGTGAATAGAACGGAGGGCTGTTTAATAAAACGCAGCGCCTGTGTTGTGGGTGTGTGTTCTCTCCCCTTTTGTCCGTCGTCCTGGCTTTGCGCTACTCTTGTGTTATGGATCATTACCAACTTGCCCAAATTTCCACCCTGTTTGTAACCCAGGTATAGGCGCCATGCATGGCGAGCGGTGTGAGCGACGCCACTGGACAGGAACTGATGCGCCGATGCTTTATTGTAGTACTCGTTCAGTGCGCAGTTCCAGCAGCGTCCGTATAAATCTTTTAATAGACTGAATACTTCCTAAAGACCTTTTTTGGAAGCGATGAGGTGTCGATCTTAGAGCCACTATACGCACGCGCGGGAACTTCAGGGACGGCTCTGCGCAATCTGTGTGTAGCTGAAAGCCCGCTACCGATCTCAGGTTCACTAAGGCTCTCTCCTTATTCTCTAAGTTTCGCATCGACGACTTCTAGAATCTCCTTTTAGTCACACTGAAGGTTGCCCACTGCAGTGTACGTTATATGCCTGCAGGAAGGTAGCTCCGAGCACGTTTCGGTTACCGACGCGTTTAATTTTTAATTTCAAGGCGACGAAATAACCTCGGAGCGGTAGACTCATCTACGCGGAAAAACTCCGCCTCTGCACCGTATATTAATTTGTTTATTAGCAGCTGAGATGTACTTGAAGCGGAATTTAGGTTGGTTTATTGGGGTTTAACGTCCAAAAGCGACTCAGGTTATGAGGGACGCCGTAGTGAAGGGCTCCGGAAATTTCGACCACCTGGGGTTCTTTAATGTGCACTGACAACGCACAGCACACGGGCCTCTAGACTTTCGCCTGCATCGAAATTCGGCCGTCGCGGCCGGGATAGAACTCGCGTCTTTCGGGTCAAATATTCAAATATTCAAATATTTATTCCAACATTACACCATACAGATATAATGTCGAGGATGGCAGGCAAAAAGCCTCCTGGAGGCTTGACCGGTCCTGCATCCTGGTGTACACTTGGCAGAGCGGCGGTGGCAGTCAGCTCATCAGAACACAAGAAGTGAATAAAGAAAGCCCAAAACAAAACAAAGAAACATTCACAAATATGTATGAAGGAGAGACAGAGGTAATAAAGAAATAATAAAGACAAAAATATATTACATATTATGCAGTATAGGAACGCATGAAGGCTTTAAAGTTTGACGGGTTCATGCTTAGAATGTCGATACCCATTTCAATTAGGGAATTTAACAACCTTGGTAAATTATTCTCAAGCATCTGTTTGCTATAATTAGTTCTGTATCTCGAAACATTCCATATTTCCGTGCGGCGTGTAGTGTAGGCAGGTACATTCTGATGCAGGTTCGCGATTTTCACTAACGTAAAATTATGCTTCCTGCTGCTATAGTAAAAATCCCGCAGAAGTCTGTATGTGTAAATGTCGTGAATCTTTCTTATGTTATACTTCTCGAAGAGTGGTTCAGTGTGTTCCGTAAAGGATACATTGGCAATAATACGTAGAGCCCTTTTCTGCATGATTAATATATTGTTAAGATTTGATTGTGTCGTTGTACCCCATACTAAGTGACCATAATTAATGTGCGAGGCAAACAAGGCATTATACAAAAGTATTTTAACAAAAGTAGGAAAAATGTGTCGATTGCGACTTAGCATTCCAACCGTACTGCTTAGCTTCTTGAGGACTGAATCTGCATGCTCGTCCCATTGTAGGCTGCTGGAGAAGGTTACACCAAGAATTTTAATTGAGTTAACAACCTCAATTTGCATGGACTCGAACAGTATATTATGGTACTGTGGGATTTCTTTTCCTTGAGTTCGGAAAATTACTGCTTTTGTTTTACTGCAATTAACCTGTAGCAGCAGAGCGCCATTACCGCTGAGCCACCACGGCGGGGTGAAGCGGAATTTATATAGCAGGCTTGGACTTTCAAGTATGCTACTGGGCTTCTACATTCTAAACACAAATAAGCCCACATGGGAGTAAAAAAGAGAGCAAGCTGTTCTCTAGCTATTCCCTGCTCCTTTGTATGTCCTGCCCCTTTCCCGGAGCAGATTTCTTTCACTAAATATACGGAATGCTTACTCTTGGAGAAGAAGGCATATTCTCATGGCAAATAGTAGTAACTTGAGACACTCAGCAATGGGAGGAGACTTATAAATGCAGCATCAGAGTTCTAGAGGTTAGTCAACATTGGAAACTGAAACCCCGGTTAAAATCTTCGTAACTACTAGAACTTAGCAAGTTTTGAAGAGGGAATATGTTTCTGTTGTCAACCGTAAGTACTCCGTACTTTTTAGTGATTTAAATCTACCCCAGAGGTTTGACAGCCTACCCTGCCCCTAGAAGGGAGTGCGCCAGAGGAAAGCTTATTACCTTTCTACTCCCATATACTCTAATTCGTGTTTAGAGTGGACGATGAATGACCTGATCAGCCAGCCTGTTATACATTTTTGCACAATTTATTTGGGCGGATGACTGCAATCATTATCTATGCGAATGAAGAAATCAATAGGTGTGCGGGCTGCATATCGGACTCCTTTAAAACTGAACTGCTCTGTAATTGTTGAGAAAGGCCGAATTGTGGTGAGCAGCAGTTAGCGCCCTTACAACGTGGTGCAGTGGGCACCCTGGTCGATAAAAATGTAGTGCACGATTTTTGTTCGTTTACTTTACGAGTCCAGTCTTTGTTCTTCCAATCGCTGTGCTAAAGTCAGTGTTCAACTGGAGAGGTGATGCCTTTGTTGGTCTCAAGGCTGCATTCACAGCGCAATCGTAATTTCCATATTAATATTATCCACAAATAGTGCATGGAAAATCTGCTTTGCGAATGCCTTCTGGCTGAAGATTACGCACGCACGCACGCACGCACGCACACACGCACACACGCACGCACGCACACGCACACGCGCACACACACACACACACACACACACACACACACACACACACACACACACACACACACACACACACACACACACACACACACACACACACACACACACACACACACACACACACACACACACACACACACACACACACACATGGGACAATTACTTCCATAATGTGAACTTGATTGCGCAGTTGTCTACAGGGTGCGCCGGTAAACTATTCCTGAAACGCTGAGAAGAATACATTCGTAGTTTGAATGAAAGAATAAGAACTTCGCCTAAAACAACAAATAAATGCACGTATGACTGCTTTTTTATGTCGTGGTTGCCTAGTGCCTCCGGTGTCGTTTCTCCGCCTGTCGAGGTTCGTTCGAGCTCGGGCGAGAACAGACCAAGCGCAAATCTAACGTACGCTTTAGGGAGGCCTTGCGGTTTCACGCCGTGGTGTGAGTCAGGAAACCTGCGGCTGGCATACACTGATTCCATACCTGACAGGTTCACAGACACAGTCAATACGACGGCAGCACCCTCCTTCTAATATATGTATACACCGTGAAGCCTCTCTGTAAAGAAATGGGAAGCGACAGCTACTTTACAACACTCCTTCACATAACTACGATCCACCGCTTTCCACCGCTTTGCCGAGAGCTAGAAGTCCGACTTGAACCCACTTGGACACCCCCCCCCCCCTCCACTTTCTGCCTCTCTTTATCAATGCATACTCTCAAGCGGATCAGAAACTCACTTCCAAGAGCGCTAGGCTCCGCTGCTTACAAGTCGCCTATACCTCGGGTGGATACAGGTTGCAGCTTGAAGGTGACTTTGAAGGTGCAGTTGGATACAGGGAGACTAGCCTGGATAATGCTAGCGAACCTTATATTAAAAGAAATTATAAAAAAAAAATAAGAAGGCCGTCAGGGGGGGGGGGGGGGGGGGGCTGTAGTGAACGAAGAAGCTTATTTTAGACGCTCTACGAAGGACGACACCTTTATAGCCGTGAAAGTTCGTCTTTCATACAGCTACCACTGCTGACGAAAACCTCGCTAAATCAAGCCTCCGCTCACGGCGATTGTTGTCCCAAGAAGCGGATCCAGTGTCTATTTCGGGCAAATCCCGCGACAGCGACCGGCCGAGCGCCGCACGACCAGCCGGAAACTTTGCTGGGCGCGCTTTCAGCAAACAGAGACACGACCGCGACCACACCCACCCACGCGGTGTACACAAAAGCCGCGCAGCACGAAATTAGCCTTCGCAAGCGCAGGCTTTCCCCCGTCCGAGCTGGGCTGCAGAAACGTGAACGAAGCGGTATTAAAAGTACGAAACTAAAGAAAAAAAAAAGAGAAGAAACGTTTGCAACTCGCAAAGTGAAAAGCCAATGGGGAAAAATGGAGGCCCACAAAAAGCAACGCAGATCAAACACACGCATGGATCGCTGTTGATCCTCGTAGGGCGTTTTTCTTCGTTCGCTCTTTTGTACGATTTATCGACGCGCCAAAGAGCGGCTATTTAAAGCATCCGGCTTAAAGGTGCACTGAAGAGGAATCTGAACTTGTCTTTTTGCCGCGGGAACTCGATCTACACGTTCCGAGCTTTCTTAGAAACTGCGATTTACTGCCCTGTGTGGCCGATTTCCCCAATTAAATCGAATTAACGTCCGGCTCCCGCCTTTTTTTTTAAAATTCTGTCTCGTACGGTGGGCGGAGTCGACCAACGTGTGGAGCGCCTTTCACCCAGCCCCGTGGCGGCTTGCCGCTCTGCCATCGGCGGAGTAATACGTAGTAGTCCGTAGTAGCAAATTGTTCGCGCGTATTTTTATTTATTCGGGCTTATTTTGCGGCTATATTATCTGTGAATGAAACTATTTATTCATGGAAACCTAAAAAACAAAATAAAGCGAAAGCAATGCCTCCACGGGACTGGGTGAAAGGCGCTCCACGCGTTGGTCGACTCCGCCCACCGTACGAGGCAGAATTAAAAAAAAAAGGCGAGAGCCGGACGTTAATTCGTTTTAATTGGGGAAATCAGCCACACAGGGCAATAAGTCCCTGTTTCTAAGAATGCTAGGAACGTGTGGATCGAGTTCCCGCGGCAAAAAGACATGTTCAGAATCCTCTTCAGTGCACCTTTAAGACACAAGAGAAAAACCAAAAGCGTTTGTGGTGAGCTCAAGCTTGTTTTGAACAGCTGTTGTTTGGGAACTGGCTTTTTATCGCTGTATCGCTGTATTGGAGCAGAGTCCTTTCCCCTCCCACACGCATGTACATACATACATACATACATACATACATACATACATACATACATGCATACATACATACATACATACATACATACATACATACGTACATACATACATACATACATACATACATACATACATACATACATACATACATACATACATACATACATACGTACGTACGTACGTACACACATTCATGCATACGTACGTACAGCCTTTGTCAAAAGTAACCAGGCTACATGCTTTGCTTCTCATTCGTATAACAGAGCCCTCACGGCTTCCCCAAAGATCAAAAAGTTTTTTGGAGATGAGAACAGGGGTTCTTCTTACCATACCAGAGATTTAGACCTTGAGGGCTGGGATAATAGCTTTAATATACGACTGAGAAGAAAAACGTCCAGCCTGGTTACTTTTGACAAAGACTGTACGTACCTACCTACCTACATACATGCATACATACATACATACATACATACATACATACATACATACATACACAGATAGACAGGCACATACACTCACGCATCTATACATACGAGCACACACAGACACACACATAGATGCACACATAGATAGACACATACATACATACAGGCACACACACTCACGCACGCACACATACATACAGACAGGCACACACACGCATACATACATGCACACGCACACACATACACACACGCACACATACACACTCACATAGGCACACTCACGCACACATACATACACGCATAGACAGGCGCACACATACACAGACACGCACACACACACTCACGCACACAACATACACACGCAACGCTTCCTAGTGCAAGCGAGAGAAGAGAGTTGAGAGATCGAGTGCGCGGCCGTCAACTCGGCTCGTCGTGCGCCTCGTTGAAGTCTGAAGTGAGCGCATGCGGATCGATTCGTTCGCGTCGCAGCGCGCAGAGCTCACCTCGGAGGAGTCCGAGCAAGAAGGTAAGCGTCACGCTGTGAATAAAAGTTGCACAGCCATCGTGGCCGCCCTTTTGTGAATAGCGCGGGTGCTGCTCTCCCCCACCGAGGACTACTCTCTCTTTCTTCGTGGGGAGACTTGGCAGTCTTCTGCGATCGCGCGCGCCCTGAAATAATAACAAGAAGCCAGATAATAAAGAAAAAATGAACCGATCGTTACTGTTTCTATTTTAGTCCGGCGTGCTTCCCCACCGTTAGCCGCAAACACTCGAGCGCGGGGGAAAGGCGGCGACTTGCACCTCGTTCTATCGACTGGTCTTCCATAGCGCAAGGTACACAGGTGATTGTGAGAACACTAGTTTCTCTCTTGCGTTCACCTGGAGATTTGCGGAGAGCCTGGCCTTACCACTGAACCCAGGGTTAGTTTATAGCGAGGTGAGGATGCTTTTGGGGGCGTGGAAAAGAAAGCGAGCGTTGAAGTTAGACGACTTAGCTTTTCTATACCTTCTTCCCTTACCCCCAGTTCTGTGGTTGCGAACCGAAACACTCATCCGATGAATCTTCCCGCCTCTCTGTCTCTCTCTACGTCGCCTTTAAGCCACCTGCGATAAAAAGTGATGTCAATGGATATTCAGATAAACTCCATTCAATAAGCCGCCGCGGTGGCTCAGTGGTTAGGGTGCTCGGCTGCTGACCCGAAAGACGCCGGTTCGATCCCGGCCGCGGCGGCCGAATTTCGATGGAGGAGAAATTCTAGAGGCCCGTGTACTCTGTGATGTCAGTGCACGTTAAAGAACCCCAGGTGGTCGAAATTCCCGGAGTCCTTCACTACGGCGTCCCTTTGGGACGTTAAACCCCATAAACCAAACCAAACCAAACTCATTCAATATTTGTTCTTGATCAAAATCGGGTCATTCTGGATACGTTGATGTTTGTCCAGCAGCTAAACACGCATTGAATGCTGAGAAAATTGAATTTAAAAATTTTCCCGCCACTCGGTCGGCACCGAGGAGGACTACATGATAAACGTGTTAAATGTTGATAAAACCTCTGAGATCCCCGCACAAAAAAATGTGATGTTGCACTGCAGCTCGCTTGCGAAAATGACCGATTGTTGCGACATCTGTATTTCGTTTTTCCGCTTTTTCTAGGTTATAAAAGCTCCGTTTTCAGTGGAAGTAGCACCGTTCTCTTCAGAATGAGGCAATCTCTCTATACGGCCAACTTTAGTTTTGTCCTCAATGTCCCCTTAGCAAAAGGAAACGATCGAGAAGCGTCTTTCCGGCATTCCAATGAACTCAGGTCTTCGTAATTAGAGAGATAGTTCAACATAATCTCAATGACCATAACAAACGCAATTGTGTCGTGTCCGGTCGCTGTGTTGAATGCAGCGAAAGACGCACACGGTACTTTTAGACTTCGTTTATTTAAAGCTGAAGAGGGTGCGACCAGCGTCGACCGAGGCAGGAGCCGAACTGGCCGCCCGAAGAAAGGAGGGAGCTGAGAAGCGTCCACGGGAGGGAGTGGCTTCCCAGAACAGGAGGAGGGTGCGGGGGCGCACCGTGGGGGGGCCTCTGGTGACAGCGTGCGACGAGGGGCAACTGTCGTGGTCGTTAGGAGGAGGATCGAGTGGTCGTTAGGAGGGGGAAGCGGGGGCGCACACACACAAAAGCAATATGGGGACACAACACTTCCTTCCCCCTTAGAAAGTTGCCTGGTATCGTGCAGGGGGTCGGCGCTCACGCGTGGAGGCGCGCTGGCTTTGTGCGCTCGGGGGAGAAACACTTGTAGGCTGGCTGTTGTTCGCTGTGTCTCCTGGGTCTGTCCTGGGCGAAGTCTCTTCTTCCGGGAAGAGGTGCCAGGCTATGTGGGAAAATGGTGCACGTGTTCTCTCCGCTGGCGGACAGCTCTCAGACGGCGTCGTAAATCTACGCAGCTGGTTGAGATGTCGGCGTGCTACTGTGCCATGTATGTTGACGAGCCAAGAGCGCAGGCCTATGCGTCTGACAATTGTAGCTTCCTCCCAGCGTGGCTTTTTCAGAAACTGTCGGGCGAGGACGCGCTGCCCCTCATTAAGCGTGCCGCAGCGCGGAATTGCTTTTTCTTCCCGGAACGTCTCTGCCTTTGGCTCGGGGAGGATGGCTGTGAGCTGGGTTCGCATTTCACGCTCGAACATCATTTTCGAGGGGGTCTCGCCTGTTGTGCTCTGAACCGTCGTGTGCTGCTTGAAGAGAAAGCGCGCAAGGCGGCGCTGCAGCGAGCCTGTCTGATCTCTTTCAAGGGCGCGTTTTAGCTCGGCTACGTAGCGCTCGGCTTGTCCGTTTGTCGCTGGGTGGTAGGGGGCCGATGTAACTGATGAGATCCCGTTGTCGCGATAAAACTTGAGGATCTCCGCAGACACAAACGGTGTTCCGTTGTCTGACACTACCTTGCGCGGCAGGCCGAACGTTGCAAATAGTGATCGGAGGTTGTCAATGACTGCTGCCGAAGTCGTCTGTCCCATTTGCCTTATCTCAAGCCACTTTGTGTAGGCATCTACGACCACAAGGAAAGTGCAGCCCTCAATTGGTCCTGCAAAATCAATGTGCAGTGTGTGCCATGGTGTGTCTGGCTTTTTCCATTCTGGGACAGGAGCTTTCGGCGGGGCGCTCCGGCTGCTCTGGCAAGGCTTGCATTCTCGCACCACTGTTTCGATGTCGTTGTCAATGCCAGGCCACCACATGTAGCTTCTGGCACACTTTTTCATTGCAACGATGCCCCGATGTCCGGCGTGGATGAGAGACATAGCTTGTGCGCGTAGTTCTCTCGGCATCACAACTCGGGACCCAAATATGATGCAGCCGCGATGGGTGCTCAACTCTGTAGCTCGCCTGCGGTAAGCGTCAAAGTTGTCCCCTTTGAGTTTATGCACGTTGCCTTGTTGAACAGCTGTGTAAACTAGCCGGAGAGCTGCGCACTTCTGCGTAGATGCTGCAACTGTGCCTGCTGTAAGCGGAGGTTCTGGCAGTGCTTCGAACATCAGAACGTCTCCTGGTGGAAATGGTTCGTCAACAGTTGCGTCTAGTGGCAGACGGCTTAGCGCATCGGCGTTTTGATGTTTACTCCCATTGCGGTAGACCAGAGCGTAGTCGTACGCTGAGAGTTTGATGCACCAACGTGTCATTCGCGGAGACAAAGTTGGTGGCATAGGCCTTTGTGGTCCCAGAATGCCCAATAGCGGTCGGTGATCGGTTATAAAGGTCACCTTCCGGCCGGCAATGTACTGGTGAAAATGTGTCGCCGCGTAGACGATGGCTAGCCCTTCTTTGTCAAGTTGCGCGTAGTTGCGTTCTGCTTGCGACAACGTACGTGAGGCGAAGGCGATGGGAGCTTCCCTTCCTTGCTCGTCAGTTTGCGATAGAACCGCGCCGACTCCGTACGGTGATGCGTCGCAAGCCAAAAGCAGAGGCTTCCTTTCGTCGTAGTGGCGGAGGACTGTACATCTTCGAATCAGGTCTTTCAGGGCATCGAATGACTGCTGATGGCGTGGCGACCATGTCCATGTCACATCTTTCCGAAGGAGTTGGTATAAGTCGTTGGCCACGGTAGCTCTTTGTTCCAAGAACCGGTCGTAGAACGTCAAGAGTCCGAGAAAAGCCTGTAGCTCCTGCTTGTTTGTTGGAGCTCGTGCTTCTGTGATCGCTCGCACTTTGTCCTCGGTAGGGTGAATGCCTTCCGCATCAATTCGGTGTCCCAGAAATTGCACCTCTGGCACCGCAAAACAGCACTTCGATTTGCTTATGCACAAATTAGCGTTTGCTAGCCTTTCGAGAACGAGCTCTAGGCGCACTGCATGCTCTTCAGTGGAAGTGCCACTGATGATGACATCGTCAAGGTAGACACAAACTCCTGGGATGCCCTGAAGCACTGTCTCCATGAATTTTTGAAATATGGCCGGGGCTGCAGCTACGCCAAAAGGCAGTCGCTTGACTTTGTACAAGCCTTTCAGTGTGTTAATTGCCAATAATTCAGCAGTTGACTCGCTCACCTTCAGCTGCTGATACGCCTGAGTGAGGTCCAATGTGCTGAAGACTCTTGCGCCACGTAGTACACTGAATACTTCTTCAGGTGTCGGTAGCGGGTAAGAGGACGCTTTAGTCGCAAGATTGACGGTGCTCCGGTAGTCTCCGCAGAGGCGTATGGTTCCGTTCTTCTTGCGAACTACGACAAGTGGTGTGGCCCATTCTGAATGCTGCGTCGGCTCGATGACACCTTGCTGCTCCAGTTTGTCCAACTCTTTTCAACTGAATCTCGGAGAGCAAACGGCACCGGCCTGGCCTTCAGAAATTTGGGTTGCGCGTTGTCCAACAACTCCAGTGTGACCGGGGGCCCTTCGTTTCCTGGAATCTCTTCCGAGAATACTCTTCCGTATTTCTCTTGCAGTTGCTCAACCATGTTCTGGCTCGGCGTCTGGTGTATGCCGCATATCATCACGCCTAGTGGAGAAAACCAGTTTCTCCCTAGAAGGCTTGATCCTGTGCCCTTCACAACAAGCAGAGGTAGCGTATGGGTCTGGCCGTTGTAGTTAACCTGCACGTTGGCAGAGCCCAATAGTGGCAGATTCTGTCCTGACCACGTTCGCAGGTGCGTGTCGTCTTGTTGCAGGGCGGGTGCGTCAGATGGCCATGAAGTTCGGAACGTGTCCTCACTGATCAGAGTACAGGCTGCGCCGGAGTCCACCTCGAACTTAATCAGCTGGTGATGTACGCTTACTTCTGTAAAAATCTTCGGTCGCGTGCCGAGATTCATGGTGTTCAGGTCGTACAACACAGATGGTGTTGCTGATGTTGTTCCATGGAGATCAGATAGCGGCGTATTCTCTGAGGCGTTGACGCTGTGATTAGGCTGGGAAGGTGACTTTATCTTGGCAAGTCTCCGTTTCGTAATGCATGCTCTTTCGATATGCCCTCGCTTGTGGCAAAAATTACACGTGCCTGACTGGAATCGACATCCCTGGGGGTTGTGTTGGTCGTCACACCGCCAGCAGCGTTGTGCCTTTTTGACCGATTTTACAACAACAGAAGGCTTGCGCACCTGGTTGCTTGTCTGGTGTACCGGCTCGGTGTTCCGGCGAATCCCTCTCTGCTGGTGACCGGCGCTCTCCGCTCGAACGGCGATGTCGTAAGCTTTGCTGAATGTGAGGTCCTTCTCAGCGAACAGGCGCTGCTGCAGTGACTCGTCACTCAGTCCGCACACAAATCTGTCGCGTAACATCACGTCCAAGGGAAGCATGGTGGTGTTAGCAGAAGAAGCTGCGTCTCCCTCCTGCCCGGTAGCTGTTGTCGACAGCGTTCCAAAATTGCAGTCGGCAGCGAGCTTCTTGAGCGCGGCTACGTAGGCGCTCACAGTTTCTCCTCCCAGTTGATCTCGTCGTTGGAAGCGAGCCCGGCTGTAGACCTCGGATGGCCTTGGGTCGTAGTGCTTTTGCAGCGCTTTTACGATGTCGTCGTAAGACACTGCCGCTGGTGTGCTTGGCTGAATAAGGGCGCAGACAGTATCGTAGGTCTGCTCCCCGCACAGCGTCAGCAGGTTGGCCCTCTTCAAGGCTGGGTCTGTGATGTTGTTAGCTTCAAAGTAGAACTGAAGGCGTCCAACCCACGATGACCACGATGAGCCGTTGAACTCTGGTATCTGATTGGGAAACCCTCGCGTAGCCATGGCTTGTCAATAGCGTTGCGTAGCGCGGGTCGAATCCACTTTCTCGTCGCCACTGTCGTGTCCGGTCGCTGTGTTGAATGCAGCGAAAGACGCACACGGTACTTTTAGACTTCGTTTATTTAAAGCTGAAGAGGGTGCGACCAGCGTCGACCGAGGCAGGAGCCGAACTGGCCGCCCGAAGAAAGGAGGGAGCTGAGAAGCGTCCACGGGAGGGAGTGGCTTCCCAGAACAGGAGGAGGGTGCGGGGGCGCACCGTGGGGGGGCCTCTGGTGACAGCGTGCGACGAGGGGCAACTGTCGTGGTCGTTAGGAGGAGGATCGAGTGGTCGTTAGGAGGGGGAAGCGGGGGCGCACACACACAAAAGCAATATGGGGACACAACAAATTGTTTACATTAAGCTAGGTCTCTCTGTCTTCGTATTTTATGGGCATCTCTGCGTTACACGTCAGCAACAGTAGCACAGCTTCACCGCTGTGCTACTCGTCAGGGCCAGTAGTGACATCAGAAAGGCTGCCCTTTGTTTAGTGGCTGCTACGCAACCCTGCTTTATCGTGGCGCCGTTGTGAACACCGATCGCGATGTAATTTAGTTGCATTAAAGCGTTTTCAATGACCGTATACAGTCGTCGACACATTTATCTAGGGCGCTTGGACAGCGCAATACGAAGCACACTTGTGCCGTTTGCTAGTGGTTTAGGATCCGGAGCTTAATATTATTTTGCGGGCATATTACCATGGATTGCGTTTAACTGCTCATTTTTTAAAGGCAGCATTGGGCACGCCAGGCAGCAGCAAATGTCATAAACACACAAGAGACCAAGTCGTCCGCGGGCATCTTGGGTATGTGGCCGACTGTACAGTCAGAGACAAAAATCCCTGCACCGCGTGCTCCAGAAACGAAGCGATAGTAGTCCTATTATATCCGCCGGCTGGAGACCACGCTTGTGGAGGTGAAAGAAAAAGATTTTAGCCTTAACTTCCACAAACGTGGTCTCCAGCCGGCGGATAATAATGAAGCTTTAGGCTTCGTTTCCGAAGCAAGCGGTCCAGAGACTTTTGTCCCCGACTGTACATGTTGCTCCGCATCGTCTGCAGTTACTAGTGTGCCGTTATTGTCGTGGCGTCCACCTAGCCCGTTTTAGAATGAAAGTTCTACTCTTCGCACTGAGACTCCCAAGGTCAAGTTTAGTGCGCGTTTGGCCTTGAGCCGGCGGAGCGGAGGTGTGACTCGCTGTGTAGAGGCGTCGCAACTGCGCTCGTTCGGAGCCTCGCCGCTTCTGTACCACGTGACTAGCTGGTGTTATAACAGCTGCTTAGCTGGCGCTTATTCAATTCTCATCCGTGGATGAGGCGCGCGCTGGACCGACTTCGACGCCAAACCGTGCGTAACCATACT